>NC_052158.1:15522079-15528840 GCF_902713615.1 Scyliorhinus canicula | reverse complement strand
AACCCCAAGATCTCTCTGTTCCTCCACATTCCTCAGAAACCTGCCGTTGACATTTTAATCCGCATTCAAATGTTTTCTACCAAAATGAATCACCCCGCACTTATCAGGGTTAAACTCCATCTGCCATTTCTCGGCCCATTTTACTGACGCACCCTTCAGTCCCCTCCTCCAAGTCATTGATAAAAATCACAAATAGCAAAGGACCCAGCACTGATCCCTGTGGTACACTGCTGGTAACTGGTCTCCAGTCCGAAAATTTTCCATCCACCACCACCCTCTGTCTTCTGTGTGATAACCAATTACTTATCCAATTGGTCAAATTTCCCTCTATACCACACCTCCTTACTTTCTTCATGAGCCGATCATGGGGAACTTTATCAAACGCCTTACTAAAATCCATGTATATGACATCAACTGCTCGACCTTCATCTACACACTTAGTTACATCCTCAAAGAATTCAATCAAATTTGTGAGGCAAGACTTATCCTTCACGAATCCGTGTTGACTATCCCGGATTAAGCTGCATCTTTCCAAATGGTCATAAATCCTATCCTTCAGGATCTGTTCCATATATTACCGACTACCGAAGTAAGCCTAACTGGCCTACAATTACCAGGGTCATTCCTATTCCCTTTCTTGAACAGAGGAACAACATTCGCCACTCTCCAGTCCTTTGGCACAATCCCCGTGGGCAGTGAGGACACAAAGATCAAAGCCAAAGGCTCTGCAATCTTATCCCTTGCCTCCCAAATAATCCTTGGATATATCCCATCTGGCCCAGGGGACATGTCGACCCTCAGGATTTTCAACATTGCTAATACATCCTTCCTCAGAACATCTACCTCCTCCAGCCTACCCGGCTGTGTCATACTCTCATCCTCAAAAACATGGCCCCTCTCCTTGGTGAACACTAAAGAAAAGTATTCATTCAACGCCTCTCCTATTTCTACTGACTCCATGCACAAGTTCCCACTACTGTCCTTGACCGGCCCTACCCTCACCTTGATTAAAAAGGGATCAGGGGTTATGGGCAGAAGGCAGAAGAATGTGGATGAAAAATATATCAGCCATGATTGAATGGCAGAACCGGCTCAATGGGCCGAGTGGCCAAATTCTGCTCATATGTCTTATGGTCCTACCACTGGACACCGCCTTCCAGTCACAAAAACAACCTTCAACCATCACCCTCTGCCTCCTACTAACAAGGACTAACAAGGCAAAGAAATATACAACAAATGGTCGGACCCTACAAAGTAGAGAGGATCAAAGGGACCTTGGTGTGCAAGTTTACAGATCTCTGAAGACAGTAGGGCAGGTAGATAACATGTGTAAAGAAGGTCTATGGGAGTCTAGCCTTTATTAACCGAGGCATTAAACAGAGAGATTATGCTGGGACTGTATAAAACGCTGGTTATGTCCAAGCGAGAGTACTGTTGCCGTTCTGGTCACCACACTATCGAAAGAAAGTGTTGCACTGGAGGGGATGCAGAATAGATTTACCAAGAGGTTGCCGGGGCTGGGTCATTTCAGCTAGTGAAGAGAGGCTGTGATGGAGTGGGGCTGTTTTCAGTTGGAGCGGAGAAGGCTGAGGGCAGACCTGATTGAGGTGTATAAAATATGAGGGGTGTAGATAGGGTCGAGAGGAAGATACTTTTCCCCCTACTGGAGGGGTCAATAACCAGGGGACATGGATTTAAGTAACAGGTTTAGAGGGGACATGAGGAATAACTTTTCCACCCAGAGGGTGGTTTAGAATCTGGAACTCATTGCTTGAAAGGGTGGTAAAGACAGGAACCCACACACTTTTAAATAAGTATTCAGATGAGTACTTGAATACCATAGCATCATGGCTATGGACCTTGCTGGAAAATGGGATTAGAAGATTAGGTGTATTGATGGCTTGCATGAACACAATGGGCCGAAGGGTCTCCTGCCGTGCTGAAAACTCTATGACTCACTCTGTGACTCTTAAAATAGGAAGAGGAGGAGAGGCCGTGGGGGGGGGGGGGGGGGGGGGGTGGGGGGGAGGGGATTAGTCAACCAAAACCTATGATAAGTATTGGAAAAGTGGCTTTCATTCCACTTCCTCATCTTTTGACAAACTGCAGTAATTTTTTCCCCTTCTTCCTGCAGCACCTTGTGAGGTTTGATTTCCAATCTCCACCTTCAGCACCTTGTACATCAGGACCACATGGACACAATTCGTGACCGGCCTTCTCTGCACTTGCCCTTTCTGGAGTAAAGATGCTGCCACATCTTGACAGCTGATGATTACCTTGACTGTGCTGCGATTGATTCACTTTGGTTTCCATTGGCAACAGCCAAATAAATGCCTTTCTTAGATGGGAGACTGGGAGGGAGTCAGAGAAATGAATAGAAACCTCTCTCTCTCTTTCTCTTTCAGTTTATCCAGGGTTTCTTTGGGAAACGAGATTGATCACTTTTCCTGCACTGCAGTACCGACCTTCTGTCCATAGACAGCACTGCTGCACCTTGAGGAAAACTGGGCCAATTGCAGGCAGAAATAACAGGATTATGCATGTAGTCCCTGCGTTCCTCAGAGCCGAGCAGTCACTTTACGGATACACCTCAAATCAAAGAAATGTTCAAAGAAGGGGCTTCACACAGCTGCATCAGTGGAAGTGATCCAAAGAAGGAGGGGTGTAAGGGAGCAGCGGCTGTAATCCTGGTCAAGGGTTTCAAGGAAGATCTGATAGGAGGAGAACGAGGTGAGGGGATTTACGTCGGAAGTGCATTGTGTGGGGCCTGGGCCAGTGAAGGCCTAGCGACCAAAGGTGGTTGGAAGAGGGTTGGGGGAATGCGTAACTGACCAGAGTGAAAGGATTGGGCTGTTTGGTGGTAGAGGGGCAGAGAGAGACAATGGAGAGAGGGAGAGATGAAGCGACGAAGGGATTTAAACACAAGGATGAGAACTTTAATGTGAGGCACAGGGGAGCCAGGAGCTGTCAGTACAATGGGGTTAATCTCAGCAATAAAGTTACATCAGATATATGTGGGAGCTCAGGAAAGGAAGATAATCCAGCACAAAATATAAACTCCTCTTAATCCTTATCCAAATTAAAAGATTCTCTCTTCTTTTGTCTCCGATTTCTTTGGCTGATCCCTAAATGTTGAGACATTTTTAGGGACTGATTTTCCTGTTCCAGGATCATCTGAACACAATGTTTTTATTTTGTGCGGGGTGTGTACGACTGATTTTCCTGTAGCCACTGCACCCAGGCACTGGGACAGGTTATATCTTCCCCTCTGAATATTTTTCTTCCCTATCTGGTCAACATTCAATTGTGAGGAATGTGTAACCCATTCTGAAACGTGGAAGAGAAACAAAATATTGACCTGCAGACATTACCGGTGATAATTGTGTGTGTGTGAATTTCTGTGTATATTGATGTGCCCCTGTCTGAAATAAATGGAGTGAATAAATATTCGGACTGTGTTGGAAATCTGTGGAATATTATGGGTTCTCTCGGCACAGGAACAATTCTCACTGATAAAGCCTTTCCCAGCGCATGTTTCCCGCTGGCTGCCTGTTAATTGACCGGCAAGTGTGGAATCATGGGCGGGATTCTCCGGTTCCGTTGCTGTGAACGGAGATCTGGCTGAACGCCAAAATTTCCGTTTTCGCTGCCAGTGGCAGTGAGGCAGACCAACCATGGAGAATCCCGGAGCATGTCCTGGGGCCGATTGCAGCCTGAAGTTCGGTTTGTGCCGATGAGGATGTGTGCCTGACAGATGGGAAATTCAGGCCTTAATCACTACACACTTGGTCTCTGTTCGCAATCACTGTGCACACTCATTGCCTGTCTGTTCACACTCACTACATTTCACACTCAATGGGCGCGATTCTTCGGCCTTGTTACTCTCTCGCTCAAGCGAAACGAGGCTGGTGAATAGGCGGACAGGCCAAAAACAAGAACCACGCTAGGCGCCAAACAGTTTGTGATGCAACCGACACGCTCCCCTAGGAGAAAGCGCCGTAGCGAGGCGAGAAACCAATTGTCACCATTTAAGCCCAATTTTGATACAATTAAGGAGAGCCAATCCATATCCAACCGCCTCCTGTCATTCAACGGCCTCCCCAGCAAGTGCTCACGCTGGGGCCAATTAGTAATCCTTTTGAAAAATGTGAACCTGGTGGAAGGGTCTGTGGGGAGTCGAGGAGGTGAGTAGTCATTTTTGTTCACAGGCCAAAAGCCCAGGGCGCTAGGATTGCCATCCCGGTGCTCGGCGGCTGGTGGGGACCCTCCACAGGGGTGGCCACCCATAGGAAGGTTAGTGGGGACGCTGGGTGGGCAACCGGGGGGGGGGGGGAGGGGGGCAACTGCTTTGGCCAGCCCCTGGATTGTGTTTACCCATTCCGGGGGTAACCTTTGTCCCTGCCCGTCTGCCCCAACGACTACCCACAACCCCCACCGAGGCCTCTGGCGACTGGGACAAGCTCCGCAGCACCTCAGCCATCCCCATCTGAGAGGCGGGACGTGTTCCTCAGAACCTCATTACGGTCAACCTGGTACTGGGTAACATTCCCCAGCGAGGCAGACATTCTGCCGAGACCCTCAGCCATGGCCGTCACCGAATGCGTGACGCCTTGAACACCTTCACTATTGGTGCTGGCATTGTGCACCTGATTCTCCACTGCAGTCAGCACCCAGTGTTGGCCTTGGTGCCACGACATCGCCTGTGCCCTTAGATTCTGGGATTCCTCCAATCGGCTATGGATCTGCTGGAGTAACGCTGACGTCCCCCTCTGCTTGAGTGCTGCTTCCCAAGGGACTATCCACCCCCCAACTCCCCATGCAACACCCAACCCTCCCTCCTCCATCCTCCCCCTTCAAGCCCCGCCGCCAACCCTCCCTTCACCTACCCGTTCCCACCACTGTGAACAACACGTGCATGTTAACGGGGGGGGGGCTGGCGTACGCTGTCCCAGCGAATCAGCTGGCGAGCCTTCATTTGCGCTGAGAAGCCCCGTGACACTTTTTTAAGTGGACTAATTAACGTTGAATAGTGTTCCCGGCCTCACTGGGCTGAGCGCCGGGAAGCTCACAGCAATTTCCGCTCACTACCACACTTCAAAATGTTTCTGCAGCATCGCGCCCATTGTTCAAAATCACTTCACACCCACTGTCTGTTCACAATTATTGTTCATACTGACTGTACATTTACACTCAACCTGTTCACACTCTGCAATCACTCTGTTCACAATCACTGTACATACTCACTGTCTTTTCACAATTAATCACTATACAAACTCACTGTCTGCTCACAATAAATACACACTCACTGCCTTCTCACAACTGCACACATTCAATTTCTCTCTGTTCACACTCACTTCAAGTTCACACTCATGCCTGTTTACAATCACTGTGTACATTGGCTGCCCATTTACATTCAGTCCATTCACAATCACTGTTCACGCTTACTGTCTCTTCACAGTCACCATCTGTCCGCAGTCACTGCACAGGGGCAGCACGGGTAGCATGTGGATAGCCCAATCGCTTCCACAGCTCCAGGTCCCCGGTTCGATTCCGGCTTGGGTCACTGTCTGTGCGGAGTCTGCCATCCTCCCCGTGTGTGCGCGGGTTTCCTCCGGGGCTCCGGTTCCTCCCCACAGTCCAAAGATGTGCAGGTCACGTGATTGGCCATGAGTAATTGCCCATAGTGTCCAAAATTGCCCTTAGTGTTGGGTGGGGGTTACTGGGTTATGGGGATAGGGTGGAGTTGTTGACCTTGGTAGGGTGCTCTTTCCAAGAGCCGTGCAGACTCGATGGGCTGAATGGCCTCCTTCTGCACTGTAATTCTATGATTCTATGTTCACAATCACTGTTTGATCACAATCACTGTTCACATTCACTGTCAAACAAAATACAAACAATTACTGGTCCATTGTCAGTCCATTTACGCTCGCCTGTTCATACTCACTGTTCACACTCACTGTTCACACTGATTGTCCATTTACCCTCAATCTGTTCACAATTACTGTTCACACTGACTGTCTGTACAGTCACTGTTCACATTGACTATTCGCCTGTTACACGCACTGCCTATTCACAATTACTGTTCACACTCAGGCTGTATAGTCACTGTTCACATTGACTATCCGCCTGTTTACACGCACTGCTGTTCACAATGCTGTTCACACTCATTGGGCTGGATTCTCCTTCCCACCGCGCCAGATTTCTGGTTCAGCACGCCGTCGGGATTCTCCATTTCGCCGGCTGGTCAAGGGGGTTTCCCAGAGTGGGGCAGCCCAGGCCGTCGGGAAACCCCGGGCTGCCGGTAAACGGAGCATCCCGCGGCAAATTCAGTCCACTGTCTTTTTGCCACACTGTTCACACTCACTGCCTGTTCACACTCATGTTTCATACAATCATGCACAGAATCACTGTCTGTTTGCAAACTACTGCACACACTAACTGTCTACTCACATAACTGTATCCTCTTTCTGTCTGTGCACATTCACTGTCTATTCACAACCATTGTTCACCACTGAACAGGAGAAGCCATTCAACCCTCCGAGCCTTTTCCACCATCACTATGACCATGGCTGATCATCAAGTTCATACCCTTACCCACTTTCCCCCACATCCCTTCAGTCCCAAGCGTTATATCTAATTTCTTCTTGAAATCACAAGATTTTCACCCCAAATACTTTTGTCTAGTGAATTTCACACTTACTGCCTCTCTGTTCACACTCACTGTATGTTTACGCTCTCGTTTTGTTCACAATTACCGTTCA
>NC_052158.1:15449228-15521979 GCF_902713615.1 Scyliorhinus canicula | reverse complement strand
CCTCCACTAAGGGGAAAAGTTTCCTCCTATCGACCCTGTCCCTCAGAATTTAATACACCTTAATCAGGTCCCCCTCAGCATCTCTGCTTATCCGTCTCTCATGATAGCTGAAACGTTCCAGTCCAGACTCCATCCTGGTACACCTCCTCT
Organism: Scyliorhinus canicula; assembly: GCF_902713615.1. Classification (NCBI taxonomy): domain Eukaryota; kingdom Metazoa; phylum Chordata; class Chondrichthyes; order Carcharhiniformes; family Scyliorhinidae; genus Scyliorhinus; species Scyliorhinus canicula. The sequence goes on along the minus strand of NC_052158.1, from coordinate 15,521,829 downwards.
GCACGCTCCCAAGAGCAATCACATCCTTCCGATAATGTGGAAACCAGAACTGCACAGTAAGGTAAAGGTAAACTCGCCACAGTCTCCTTTGAGGGGGAGAGTTGACTATTGGTGAATTAACCTGAGGATCAGACGAGGGGCAAGGTTGAGAAGAGGGGCCTTTATGAATAGCCTTATGCATATCGTACTCCAGTTGTTGCCTAGCCAGCGCTTTTTACAGCTCCATCATAACCTCCCTGCTCTTATATTCTACGCCTCACCTAATAAAGGCAAGTTTCCCAAATACCCTCTTAACCACCTTATCCACTTTTCCTGCTGTCCTCAGCGATTTATAGACATGCACACCAACATCTCTCTGGTGCTCTGTACTTCCTTGGGTCCTATCATTTATTGCATATTCCCTTGCATTGTTAGTTTTCCCAAAATGCATTACATTTTTTCAAGTGATTTTCTACCATTTGTCCATCTAACCAGCCTGTCTATATGATCCTGTAATCTAAGGCTCTCCTCCTGCTGGTGCCACCTCAGCACCCTGACATAAGAACTAGGAGCAGGTGTAGGCCATTTGGCCCCTCGAGCGTGCTCCGCCATTCCATGAGATCATGGCTGATCTTTTGTGGACCAGCTCCACTTTCCGGCCCGAACACCATAACCCTTATTCCCTTTATTCTTCAAAAAACTATCTATCTTTACCTTAAAAACATTTAATGAAGGAGCCTCAACTGCTTCACTGGGCAAGGAATTCCATAGATTCACAACCCTTTGGGTGATTAAGTTCCTCCTAAACTCAATCCTAAATCTACATTCCGTTATTTTGAGGCTATGTCCCCTAGTTCTGCTTTCACCCACCAGTGGAAGCAACCTGCCCGCATCTATCCTATCTATTCCCTTCATAATTTTATATGTTTCTATAAGATACCCCGCATCCTTCTAAATTCCAACAAGTACAGTCCCAGTCTACTCAACATCTCCTCATAATCCAACCCCTTCAGCTCTGGGATTAACCTAGTGAATCTCCTTGCACACCCTCCAGTGCCAGTACATCCTTTCTCAAGTAAGGAGACCAAAACTGAACACAATACTCCAGGTATGGCCTCACTAACACCTTATACAATTGCAGCATAACCTCCCTAGTCTTAAACTCCATTCCTCTGGCAATGAAGGACAAAATTCCATTTGCCTTCTTAATCACCTGTTGCACCTGTAAACCAACTTTCTGTGGCTCATGCACTAGCACACCCAGGTCTCTCTGCACAACAGCATGCTTTAATATTTTATCGTTTAAATAATAATCCCGTTTGCTGTTATTCCTACCAAAATGGATAACCTCACATTTGTCAACATTGTATTCCATCTGCCAGACCCTAGCCCATTCACTTAACTATCCAAATCCCTCTGCAGACTTCCAGTATCCTCTGCACTTTTCGCTTTACCACTCATCTTAGTGTCATCTGCAAACTTGGACACATTGCCCTTGGTCCCCAACTCCAAATCATCTATGTAAATTGTGAACAATTGTGGGCCCAACACGATCCCTGAGGGACACCACTAGCTACTGATTGCCAACCAGAGAAACACCCATTAAACACCACTCTTTGCTTTCTATTAATTAACCAATCCTCTAGCCATGCTACTCCTTTAGCCTTAATGCCATGCATCTTTATCTTATGCAGCAACCTTTTGTGTGGCACCTTGTCAAAGGCTTTCTGGAAATCCAGATATACCACATCGATTGGCTCCCTGTTATCTACTGCACTGGTAATGTCCTCAAAAAATTCCACTAAATTAGTTAGGCACGACCTGCCGTTTATGAACCCGTGATGCGTCTGCCCAATGGGACAATTTCTATCCAGATGCCTCGCTATTTCTTCCTTGATGATAGATTCCAGCATCTTCCCTACTACCGAAGTTAAGCTCACTGGCCTATAATTACCCGCTCTCTGCCTACCTCCTTTTTTAAACAGTGTTGTCACGTTTGCTAATTTCCAATCCACCGGGACCACCCCAGAGTCTAGTAAATTTTGGTAAATCATCACTAGTGCATCTGCAATTTCCCTAGCCATCTCTTTTAGTACTCTGGGGTGCATTCCAGCAGCGCCAGGAGACTTGTCTACCTTTAGCCCCATTAGCTTGCCCATCACTCCCTCCTTAGTGATAACAATCCTCTCAAGGTCCTCACCTGTCATAGCCTCATTTCTATCAGTCACTGGCATGTTATTTGTGTCTTCCACTGTGAAGACCGACCAAAAAAACCTGTTCAGTTCCTCAGCCATTTCCTCATCTCCCATTATTAAAACTCCCTTCTCATCCTCTAAAGGACCAATATTTACCTTAGCCACTCTTTTTTGTTTTATATATTTGTAAAAACTTTTACTGTCGGTTTTTATATTCTGAGCAAGTTTACTCTCTTTATCTTACTCTTCTTTATAGATTTTTTAGTAGCTTTCTGTTGTCCCCTAAAGATTTCCCAGTCCTCTAGGTCTCCCACCAATCTTTGCCACTTTGTATGCTTTGCCTGGCCTTGCCAGCTGGGTCTCAGCATGGCACTGCCAATGTGCCCAGGTGGCAGTGACAGCTGCCATTTTTTGGCCGTGCGTGATCTGGCTGGGGGTCTCCTATGTGGGTGTTGGGGAGGGCACGGGAGGGGCTGAGGGGCACTCCCATAGCGTGTTCAGGTTGCGGGGGGAGGACGGGGATTGCTTCGGGGGCCTTGGAGATCGGGACGCCATTTATAAATGCCGTCTCGATCTCTCGCTACACTGGGGAGTTCTGGTGAGCGAAGCTCCCCACTTTACAAAATGAGGCTATGTGTGGCCTCGGCCGTGGGTTCAGGCCCCTTATACAACGTGCGTTGCGTTGAATGGCCATGTGTTTCTCAGCACTCCAGGTGCCTCTAAACACACTCGCTATGGGACTTTGATCCCATTTGCTGAATGGCGCCCATAGTCTTTCAAAAGGGTAACTCTGCCCATAATTTCTGTTATCTATTAAAGTAAAACTGGTGCGTTGATGCCACACAGTATGAATGCCGTACGCATGGTGCACCTCGAAGTTAGGCAGAGATTAGTTTCATTAAAGTTTGACAGACTTAATTTGTAAAAGCTTCTTGTGCCAATGAATTCTAAAATGCAGCAGAGGCAGAGAATTCAAAAAGAGCGACTAAAAGCTGGGTTTGGAAGGGGGTATATAAAGTGGGGAGAGAGGCTGTGATATACCAGTTGCTGAGTGAAGTGGGAGGGAGATAGGCCGTGGACATGTCCCTTGGAATCAATACCCTTGAGTTTAAAGTGAAACAATCGTAAGAAGGCAAACAAAAGCAGTGTTTTACTTTCCCAACATATAGTGTTGGATTCGTCTGCAGTACGATCGCCCAGAGCGGTACGCGGACCATGTAAAGGTCCATTGACCAGGGATAGGAATTTCCGGTTGCCTTGAGGGAACAGCCGGAGAATCCCACCCACAGGAACAGGAAGATATCATTCAGTCCCTTGAGATATTCAATTAAGCCCCAGCGCCGTGACGGGTATTCTGGCATCCAAGATGGCTACCGGGGAACCCACCATGGGGGCTGCACCTTCAGTGGGACCAGGATATCCTGGTGGCACGAAGGGCCAGAGAATCCCGCCTTACACCATACAGATTAGGAGCAGCAGGAGGCCACCTTGGTCCCTGGAGCTTGCTCAGCCATTCAATAAGATCCTGGCCAGCCAGATTGTAACCTCGGTCCTGCCTACTCTCCATAACCTTTCACCCCATTGCTTATCATGAATCTATCCACCTCTCCCTTATAAATATTCACAGACTCTGCTTCCACTGCCTTTTGAGGGAGAGAGTTCCAGAGACTCAGCCCTCTGAGTGAAAGAAATTCTCCTCATCTCCGTCTTAAACGGTCAGCTCTTAGTTTGAAACAGTGAACCAGTTCTAGATCCTCTTATAAGAGGAGACACCCTTCCACATCCATCAGACCATAAGACATAGCAGCAGAATTATGCCATCCAACTCACCGAGTCTGCTCCGCAATCAATCGAAGCTGATATGTTTCTCATCCCCCATCTCCTGCTTTCTCCCCATAAATCTTGACCCTTATTAATCTCTTAAAAGGCACTCAGTGATTTAGTCTCAACAGCCGTCTGCAGCCGTCTGCAGTGCCACAAGCTGGTCAGAAAAGGAATGTCAGGATAGGTAAGGTGAATACTTGGCTTGAGAGATGGTGCAAAAGCTGGGGTGACACGGAGGTGCAGTGGTTAGCCCTGCTGCCTACGGTGCCGAGGACCCGTGTTCGATCCCTGACCTGGGTCACTGTCTGTATGGAACTTGTACATTCTCCCCGTGTCTGCATGAGTTTCACCCCACAACCTAAAGATGCGCAGGTTAGATGGATTGGCCACGCTAAATTGTCAAAAAAATAATTGGGTACTCTAAATGTATTTAAAAAAAAGAGAGATGGTGCAAGAGGGAGGGATTCAAATTCCTGGGACATTGGAACTGGTTCTGGGGGAGGTGGGACCAGGACAACCGGACGGTCTGCACCTGCACCAATATCCAAGGGGGATTGTTTGCTAGTGCTGTTGGGGAGAGATTAAACTAACATACTAATAATAATCTTTATTGTCACAAGTAGGCTTACATTACCACTGCAAAGGAGTTACTGTGAAAAGCCCCTAGTCGTCACATCCCGGCGCCTGTCTGGGTACACAGAGGGAGAATTCAGAATGTCCAAATTAGCTAAGAGCACGTCTTTCGGGACAAGTGGGAGGAAATCGGAGCACCCGGAGGAAACTTACACAGACACGGGGAGAACGTGCAGACTCCGCACAGACAGTGACCCAGCCGGGATTCGAACCTCAGACACTGGCGCTGTAAAGCTACAGTGCTAACCACTGTGCTACCGTGCTGTTCGGTAGCGTGACATGGGGATGGGAACCCATGTAGGAAGTCGGAGGGAGGTCAAGTCGGGACAGAAACAAAAGGCAGCAAGGGGAAAAGTGAAAGGCAGAAAATCAAAAATCAGAGAGGGCCACCACAGTACAGAGACTGTGGAGAACTCAGTGAATGGGTCCAGTAAGGCTAAGAGAAATAAAACAGGGACAGTGTACAAAACATGACCGGACAGATGGTCTCAGAAAGCAGGGCAGGGAGCAAGGGAAGTCTCTATTAAACAGCATTTATTTCAATGCGGGATGCCTGACGGGCAAGCCAGATGATCTCAGGGCATGGATGGGTACATGGGACTATTGCTGAAATATGGTTAAGGGAGGGACAGGACTGGCAGCTCAACGTTCCAGGGTACAGATGCTATAGGAAAGATAGAACAGGAGGTAAGAGAGGAGGGGGAGTTGTGTTTTTGATCAGGGAGAATATCACGGTAGTACTGAGTGGGGATATACCCGAGTGTTCACCCGCTGGGTCTATATGGGTAGAACTGAAAAATAGGATTGTACGACAGCCCCCCAAATAAACAGTGAGACATTGAGGAACAAACATGTGCAGAGATTACAGATAGCTGGAAGTAAAATAGGGTGGGAATAGTTGGGGACATTAACTTTCCCAACATTGCCTGGGACAACCATAGCATTAGGGGCTTGGATGGAGTGAAATTTGTTGAGTGTATTCAGGAGGAATTTCTCATTCAGTGTGCGGATGGCCCAACTCGAGAGGGGGCAAAACTTGTCCTCCTCTTGGGAAATAAGGAAGAGCAGGAGACAGAAATGGTAGTGAGGGATCACTTTGGGACCAGTGACCATAATCCCATTAGTTTTAAGATAGCTATGGAGAATGACGGTTCTGTCTCAAAAGTTAAAATTCTAACTTGAGGCCAGGCCAATTTTGATGGTATTAGACAGGAACTTTCAAAAGTTGTTTGAGGAAGTCTGTTGGCAGGCAAAGGGTCGGCTGGTAAGTGGGAGGCTTTCAAAAGTGTGATAACCAGGGTTCAGGGTAAGCACATTCCTTTTAGAGTGAAGGGCAAGGCTGGTAGAAGTAGGGAACCCTGGATGACTCAGGATATTGAGGCCCTGGTCAAAAAGAAGGAGGTATATGAACTGCATTGACAGCTGCGGTCAAGTGGATCCCTTGAAGTGTATTGAGGTTGGCAGAGTAGAGGTAAGAGAGAAATCATGAGGGCAAAAAGGGGACATCAGCTTGCTTTGTTAGATATAGCAAAAGAGAATCCAAAGAGCTTTGACAATTCACAAAGGGAAAAAGAGTAACTAGGGAGAGACTAGGGCCTCTGGAGAATCTACAACGTTATCTATATGCGGATCCACAAGAGATGGGTGCGATCCTAAATGAATATTTATCATCGGTATTTACTGTTGAGAAAGGCATGGATGTTAGGGAACTTGGGGAAATAAATAGTGATGTCTTGAGGAGTGTACATATTATAGAGGAGGTGCTGGAAGTCTTAAAGCACATCAGTCAGATAAATCCCGGGAGCTGATGAAACGTATCCCAAGACATTATTGGATGCTCAGGAGCAAATTGAGGGTCCCCAAATAGAGATATTTTAATCGTCGGCAGCCACAGGTGAGGTGCCTGAAGATTGGAGAGTTAGCAAATCACAGAATCATAGAATTCACAGTGCAGAAGGAGGCCACTCGGCCCATCGAGTCTACACCATACTTAAGCTCACGCCTTCACACTATCCCTGCAACCCAGCATCCCCACCTAACCCTTTTTTTGGACTCTTAAGGCCAATTTACCATGGCCAATCCACCTAATCTGCACACTTTTAGACTGTGGGAGGAAACTGGAGCACCCTGGGAGGAAACTCACGCGGATACAGGGATAACGTGCAGACAGTGACCCAATCTGGGAATTGAACCTGGGACCCTGGAGCTGTGAAGCAGCTGTGCTAACCACTGTACTACCGTGCTGCCTGGCTGTGCCTTTGTTGTACCTTTGTTTAACAATATCCGCAGGGAAAAGCCTGGGAATGATAGACCGGTGAGCCTAATGTCTGTGGTGGCAAAATTGTTCAAAAGTATTCTGAGAGACTGGATCTATAGGCATTTGGAGAGGCAAGGACTGATCGGGGACGGTCAGCATGGCTTTGTGAGTGGAAATCATGTCTCATGAATTTAATTGTGTTTTTTTAAGGGGTAACCAAGAAGATAGATGAGTGCAGTCGACATTGTCTACATGGACTTTAGGAAGGCCTTTGACAAGGTACCGACCGAATGGTAGGTTGTTGCATAAGGTTAAATCTCACGGGATCCAGGGTGAGTGAGCCAATTGGATACAAAATTGGCTTGACGACAGAAGACAAAGGGTGGTTGTAGAGCAGGCATTTTCAAAGTGGGGGGTCACGACCCGTGGGTGGGTGCAGGGTCATAGAGCCATCCTTCGTGGCATTCCCGATCGCAGGAATTCAGGGCGCAATGGCCGCAGCAGCGACTTTTAAAAATGCCGGCTGCGAGCGACTTTAAATATGGCGGCAGTGTCCCACTTTAAAATATGGGCATGCTGTGCATGCATGCCCGCTTATCAGTTTGCCTGCCCAGTGCCCTTGGGTAGAATGACAGAATCTTTCAGCACTGCAAGTCATTCAGCCCATCATCCCCGTGCTAGCTCTTTGAAACAACAGTCTAATTTAATTGTACTCCCCAGAATTTATCCCATAACCCTGCAAATCAGGCCACTCTTTCAGGTGCGTCCCAGATTTGAACAAATCTCATTTCCTCTCCAGTTCTTTTGTGGATTAGTTTCAATCTGTGACCTCCTATGGCTGACCCGCTTTCCAGAGGAAACAGTTTCTTCCTATTTGCCTCTATCAATTTTGAAAACCTCTGTTGCAGGCATTGTCAAACTCGGGGGGTATGACCCGCGGGTGGGTCGCGGGCGGGTGTCGGGAGGGTCGCGGAGCCATCCGTCACGGCGCTCCCGATCGCGCAAATCCACACGCAACAGCCGCCGCAGTCGGCTATTAACTATGCCAGCTGCAAGCCGCCTTCAAAATGGGCACGAACATATTCAAAAAATTTGGTCGCACTGCGATCATCGGAACGCATGCACAGTGCGGCCGCATTTTTTAAATATGATTGAACCCTCTTTTTTTTACAAGTTCAGGGGGGCCACAAAATGAAAATCGCTTATTGTGACAAGTCAGCTTCAAATGAAGTTACTGTGAAAAGCCCCTAGTCACCACATTCCGGCGCCTGTTCAAGTAGGCTGGTACGGGAATTGAACCGTACTGCTGGCCTGCCTTGGTTTCCCATTATCTTGTTTTTTTTTGTTCTTCGCTTACTCCCCATTGCTGGCCTCGAACAGGTTTTGGAACAGGCCGACAAACTGCCCTTGTCACCCTTTCTGAGGTGCGGTGCCCAGAATTAGGCAGAATCCTCCAGCTAAGGCCGAAGCAGTGGTTTCTTTGAGCCCTTTGGCCAATGTCAATTACAGTTCTGAAATGTTCAATTAACTCCCGGCCTCAACAGAGAGAGAGAGAGAGAGAGAGAGAGAGACAGTCAGGGACAGAGAAAGAGAGACCTCCATTATGAAGAAACTCTTCCAGATATCAGCCCTGAACAAACTCGCTCTAAATTTAAGTTAAGCCCTCTTATCCTGAACTCTCCCCAAAAAGGAAACGGTCTCCCTCTACCTGATGCACTATCAATTACGCAAAGACGAGAGTAGGATGTAATCGCGGCTTTATTACACTGAGATGTGTGGCCTCCGACAGCAGCTGACAAAATGGCTGCTGTACGGGGAGCACACATATTTATACTCCGCCGACTGGGCGGAGCCAGCAGGCAGGGATCTACCCCCGTACCTGAAGTACAGGGGCCTTACCATAAAGCACCTATATCAATAACCTATATATACACAATATATACATCAGTGGTGACTACCACACGACCTACCCTGTCAAGCATCTTATTTAGATCATTTCTTAATCTCTGATAGTCAAGGTAAAGGAAGTCTAGTGATTGAAGCCACTCCTCATTATTTAGATTTTATGATTGAATACAACGTTGAAATAGGCCATTAGGTCTTACCGTAAAAAAACAGTGTTTTATAGAGCTGCGACCCGTTTTGCTCTGTCTCCTGGATTATGAAACTATCTTTAGGATTCAACACAATGATCTGTGAGCTCTCGTCTGGGTCATCTGGAATAAAGAGACAAATGGAAAAGATGTGTAATGATCAAACCAGTTTATCTGTGACGTTGACAGGAACAGAGGCTCTTTTATTGATTGCCTGTCTCACCCACTGTCCAACTTAGTCTCAGATGGGGAAAGGACAGTGTCTGAGGCACTGTGCCCACCCAGTCCCAGACCCACTGTGCCCACCCAGTCCCAGACCCACTGTGCCCACACAGTCCCAGACTCACAGTGCCCACCCAGTCCCAGACCCACTTTGCCCACCCAGCCCCAGACCCACTGTGCCCACCCAGTCCCAGACCCACTGTGCCCACCCAGTCCCACACCAACTGTGTCCACCCAGTCCCAGACACACTGTGCCCACCCAGTCCCAGACCCACTGTAACCACCCAGTCCCAAACCAACTGTGCCCACCTAGTCCCAGACCCACTGTGCCCACTCAGTCCCAGACCCACTGTAACCACCCAGTCCCAGACCCACTGTGCCCACCCAGTCCCAGACCCACTGTGCCCACCCAGTCCCAAACCAACTGTGCCCACCTAGTCCCAGACCCACTGTGCCCACCCAGTCCCAGACCCACTGTAACCACCCAGTCCCAGACCCACTGTGCCCACACAGTCCCAGACCCACTGTACCCACCCAGTCCCAGACCCACTGTGCCCACCCAGGCCCAGACCCACTGTGCCCACCCAGTCCCAAACCAACTGTGCCCACCTAGTCCCAGACCCACTGTGCCCACCCAGTCCCAGACCCACGGTAACCACCCAGTCCCAGACCCACTGTGCCCACACAGTCCCAGACCCACTGTACCCACCCAGTCCCAGACCCACTGTGCCCACCCAGTCCCAGACCCACTGTGCCCACCCAGTCTCAGACCCACTGTGTCCACCCAGTCCCTGACCCACTGTGCCCACCCAGTCCCAGACCCACTGTGCCCACCCAGTCCCAGACCCACTGTGCTCACCCAGTCCCAGACCCACTGTGCCCTGCCCAGGCCCACTGAGCCCCACCCAGTCCCAGACCCACTGTGCCCACCCAGTCCCAGACCCACTGTGCCCACCCAGTCCCACACCCACTGTACCCACCCAGTCCCAGACCCACTGTGCCCACCCAGTCCCACACCAACTGCGCCCATCCAGTCCCAGACCCACTGTGCCCACCCAGTCCACACCAACTGCGCCCATCCAGTCCCAGACCCACTGTGCCCACCCAGTCCCAGACCCACTGTGCCCACCCAGTCCCAGACCCACTGTGCCCACCCAGTCCCAGACTCACTGTGCCCACCCAGTCCCAGACCCACTGTGCCCACTCAGTCCCAGACCCAATGTGCCCACCCAGTCCCACACCCACTGTGTCCACCCAGTCCCACACCCACTGTGTCCACCCAGTCCCAGACCCACTGTGCCACCCAGTCCCAGGCCCACTATGCCCCACCCAGTCCCAGACCCACTGTGCCCACCCAGTCCCAGACCCACTGTGCCCACCCAGTCCCAGACCCACTGTGTCCACCCAGTCCCAGACCCACTGTGCCCACCCAGTCCCAGACCCACTGTGCCCACCCAGTCCCAGACCCACTGTGTCCACCCAGTCCCAGACTCACTGTGACCACCCAGTCCCAGAGGGGGAAAGGTTAATATCTGACCCACTGACCCACCCAGTCCCAGAGGGGGAAAGGAAAGTGTCTGACCCACTGTCTCACCCACCCATTCCAATAGAGGGGAAATGAACAGTGTCTGATCCACTTGCCCACTACTTTCCAGAGGGGGAAAGAGGATTTTCTGATCCACCGCCACACGCAGTTCCAGAGGGTGGGGGGAAAGGGCAGTGTCTGACCCACTGTCCCAGAGGGGGAAAGGACAGTGTCTGACCTACTGTCCCACCCAGTCCCAGAGGGGGAAAGGACAGTGTCTGATCCACTGTCCCACCCAGTCCCAGAGGGGGAAAGGACAGTGTCTGATCCACTGTCCCACCCAGTCCTAGAGGGTGAAAGAACAGTGTCTGATCCACTGTCCCACCCAGTCCCAGAGGTGGAAAGGACAATGTCTGACACACTGTCCCACCCAGTCCCAGAGGGGGAAAGGACAATGTCTGACACACTGTCCCACCCAGTCCCAGAGGGGGAAAGGACAGTGCCTGATCCACTGTCCCACCCAGTCCCAGAGGGGGAAAGGACAGTGCCTGATCCACTGTCCCACCCAGTCCCAGAGGGGGAAAGGACAATGTCTGACACTGTCCCACCCAGTAGTAGTGGGGCAGGGGACAGTGACAGACCCACTGCCACACCCAGTTCCAGGGGGTCTGTTTAATTGAAAACATAGATCTGTGCTAGACAGGGGCGACAAGGTGGCACAGTGGTTGGCACTGCTGCCTCATGTTGTGAGCCCACCGACCAGTTCGTTAGTCTTCTTGTTGATGTGAAAGGTCATCTCCATAGGCGTACATTTCATCGATCTGTGAAGTATTAACAGAAAATCATATTCTTGTTCACTCTCCCAGCTCCTTGATTGAACTCACTGTTCACAGCCCCAATGCTTTTCCCAGAACCTTTTCTCCAGTAATTGTGAATGGGTTTAAGTTCCTCCCTCCTCCTAATTTTCTGCTATTCTTGAGATGCTTACCATGAATACAGATACAAAATGTTTGTTCAATGTCTCTGCCATTTCCTTGCTTCCCATTAATTTCCCAGTCTCACCCTCTTTTCCTTTTTATCTGCTTGTAGAAACCTTTACTGTCTGATTTCATGGGGGCAATTCTAACTCCCCATTGTGCCTGGCTCACCTCCCGCTATTGCATGGAGAATAGCAAGAGAGGCCTGAAACGTGGTTTGTGTCAGGCACCGAATGGAGCACGATGCGCCCGGCCTCTGATGCTCCGCATCCCAGAGTACTTAAGGAAATGGCTCCAGAAATAGTGGACGCATTGGTGATCATTTTCCAGCATTCTATAGACTCTGGAAGAGTTCCAATGGATTGGAGGGTAGCTAATGTAACTCCACAAAGGAGGGAGAGAGAAAACAGGGAATTATAGACCGGTTAGCCTGACATCGATGGTGGGAAACGAGTAGGGGCTGGTTTAGCACAATGGGCTAAACAGCTGGCTTTACACCCAATACGAGCGCCAGACCTTTTCAGATCTGGACATGTTTTCTTTCAGCCGCAGTCAGCATTCGGCAGGTGAAAGCAATCAGGTGGTCACGGCCTTTGTCCAATCGATGGGACAAAACAGCCCCAATGCCAGACAGTGAGGCAGCGCATGTCACAGACACGGTTTTGAGGAGTCGAAATGTGTCAACATCTGAAGAAGACAACCACCGCTTCAGCTTGTTAACGCCGTATCCTGGGCCTTGCCTGAAGCCCAAGATTCAGAATGAAGTGCCCATAATAATTCATTAATCGAAGAAAAGAACAAAGTTCCGTTGCATCTCACGGAGTGGGGGCCATTTTGATTGTCCTTACCTTCTCGGTGACACGGTAGGCCATCTCGGTCCACCCGATATCCCAAATATACCACTTTTTTCATCTGAAACACGCACTTCACGCAACGCAGGTGAACTCCATATTCGTAAAACTGCTTCAACACCACCTCAAGGTTCTGCAAACCTTCTTGTTCCATGACCCCTGTGACTAACAAGTCACCCAAGTAAACTAAGAATCTGTCCCCGTTGCTCAGAAGGGAAGGGAGAAGAGGAACAGAGCACTTGTCATTGGGGACTCCATAGTTAGGGGGATAGATAGGAGATTCTGTGCGAACGAGAGAGACTCGCGGTTGGTGTGTTGCCTCCCAGGTGCCAGGGTCCGCGATGTCTCGGATCGTGTTTTCGGGATCCTTAAGGGGGAGGGGGAGCAGCCCCAAGTCGTGGTCCACATAGGTACCAACGACATAGGTAGGAAAAGGGATAGGGATGTAAGGCAGGAATTTAGGGAGCTAGGGTGGAAACTTAGATCTGGAACAAACAAAGTTATTATCACTGGGTTGTTACCCGTGCCACATGCTAGCGAGATGAGGAATAGGGAGAGACACCAGTTGAACACGTGGCTGCAGGGATGGTGCAGGATGGTGGACAGATTCCTGGACAATTGGGGCTCATTCTGGGGTAGGTGGGACCTCTACAAACAGGATGGTCTACACCTGGACCAGAGGGGTACTAATATCCTGGGGGGGGGGGGGGGGGAAGGTTTGCTGATGCTCCTAAGGAATGTTCAAACTAGTTCAGCAGGGGATTGGGAACCTGAATTGTAGCTCCAGTACACAAGAAGCTGAGAGTAGTGAGGTCATGAATAAGGTTTCAAAGTTGCAGGAGTGTACCGGCAGGAAGGAAGGTGGTTTAAAGTGCGTCTACTTCAATGCCAGGAGCATCCGGAATAAGGTGGGTGAGCTTGCAGCATGGGTTAGTACCTGGGACTTCGATGTTGTGGCCATTTCGGAGACATGGATAGAGCATGGCGAGGAATGATTGTTGAAGGTGCCGGAGTTTAGATATTTCAGTAAGCTCAGGGAAGGTGGTAAGAGAGGGGGAGGGGTGGCATTGTTAGTCAAGGACAGTATTACGGTGGCTGAGAGGACATTTGATGAGGACTCGAATACTGAGGTAGTATGGGCTGAGTTAAGAAACAGGAATGGAGAGGTCACCCCGTTAGGGCTTTTCTATAGGCCTCCGAAAAGTTCCAGAGATGTAGAGGAAAGGATTGCAAAGATGATTCTGGATAGGAGCGAAAGTAACAGCGTAGTTGTTATAGGGGACTTTAACTTTCCAAATATTGACTGGAAGAGGGTGTAGAAGGATGGGTTAGTAAATTTGCAGATGACACGAAGGTTGGTGGAGTTGTGGATAGTGCTGAAGGATGTTATAGGTTACAGAGGGACATAGATAAGCTGCAGAGCTGGGCTGAGAGGTGGCAGATGGAGTTTAATGCGGAAAAGTGTGAGGTGGTTCACTTTGGAAGGAGTAACAGGAATGCAGAGTACTGGGCTAATGGCAAGATTCTTGGTAGTGTAGATGAACAGAGAGATCTCGGCATCCAGGTACATAAATCCCTGAAAGTTGCCAACCAGGTTGATAGAGCTGTTAAGAAGGCATATGGTGTGTTAGCCTTTATTAGTAGGGGGATTGAGTTTCGGAGCCACGAGGTAATGTTGCAGCTGTACAAAACTCTGGTGCGGCCGCACCTGGAGTACTGCGTGCAGTCCTGGTCACCACATTATAGGAAGGATGTGGAAGCTTCGGAAAGGGTTCAGAGGAGATTTACTAGGATGTTGCCTGGTATGGAGGGAAAGTCTTACGAGGAAAGGCTCAGGGACTTGAGGTTGTTTTCTTTAGAGAGGAGAAGGCTGAGAGGTGACTTAATAGAGACATATAAGATAGAGGGTTAGATAGGGTGGACAGTGAGAGTCTTTTTCCTCAGATGGTGATGACCAACACGAAGGGACATAGCTTTAAATTTAGGGGTGGTAGATATAGGACAGATGTCAGAGGCAGTTTCTTTACTCAGAGAGTAGTAGGGGTGTGGAACGCCCTGCCTGCAACAGTAGTAGACTCGCCAAATTTAAGGGCATTTATGTGGTCACTGGATAGACATATGGATGAAAATGGAATAGTGTAGGTCAGATAGGCTTCAGATGGTTTCACAGGTCGGCGCAACATCGAGGGCCGAAGGGCCCATACTGCGCTGTAATGTTCTATGTTCTATGTCCCCATGCGGCACCCTCTCCTGCCTCTTGGAGCAGAGCTTCAAGGATGCAACTGTTACAGTCGCGGCACAGCTGTCATCCCCAGACTCCTGCCGGGATATTCCGAGGGGGATGTCAGCGTTACTCCAGCAGATCCATAGCCGATTGGAGGAATCCCAGAAGCTAAGGGCACAGGCGATGTCGTGGTTCAAAGGACAACACTGGGTGCTGACTGCAGTGGAGTGTCAGGTGCACAATGCCAGCACCAATAGTGAAGGTGTTCAAGGCGTCACGCATTCGGTGACGGCCATGGCTGAGGGTCTCGGCAGAATGTCTGCCTCGCTGGGGAATGTTACCCAGTACCAGGTTGACCGTAATGAGGTTCTGCGGAACACGTCCCGCCTCTCAGATGGGGATGGCTGAGGTGCTGCGGAGCCTGTCCCAGTCGCCAGAGGCCTCGGTGGGGTTTGTGGGTAGTCGTTGGGGCAGACGGGCAGGGACAAAGGTTGCCCCGGAATGGGTAAACACGATCCAGGGGCTGCCCAAAGCAGTTGCCCCCCCACCCCCCGGTTGCCCACCCAGCATCCCCCCTGACCTTCCAATGGGTGGCCACCCCTGTGGAGGGTCCCCACCAGCCGCCGAGCACCGGGATGGCGATCCTAGCGCCCCTGGGCTTTTGGCCTGTGAGCAAAAATGACTACTCACCTCCTCGACTCCCCACAGACCCTTTCACCAGGTTCACATTTTTCAAAAGGATTACTAATTGGCCCCAGCGTGAGCACTTGCTGGGGAGGCCGTTGAATGACAGGAGGCTGTTGGATATGGATTGGCTCTCCTTAATTGTATCAAAATTGGGCTTAAATGGTGACAATTGGTTTCTCGCCTCGCTACGGCGCTTTCTCCTAGGGGAGCGTGTCGGTTGCATCACAAACTGTTTGGCGCCTAGCGTGGTTCTTGTTTTTGGCCTCTCCGTCTATTCACCAGCCTCGTTTCGCTTGAGCGAGAGAGTAACAAGGCCGAAGAATCGCGCCCATTGAGTGTGAAATGCAGTGAGTGTGAACAGACAGGCAATGAGTGTGCACAGTGATTGCGAACAGAGACCAAGTGTGTAGTGATTAAGGCCTGAATTTCCCATCTGTCAGGCACACATCCTCGTCGGCACAAACCGAACTTCAGGCTGCGATCGGCCCCAGGACATGCTCCGGGATTCTCCATGGTTGGTCTGCCTCACTGCCGCTGGCAGCTAAAACGGAAATTTTGGCGTTCAGCCAGATCTCCGTTCACAGCAACGGAACCGGAGAATCCCGCCCATGATTCCACACATGCCGGTCAATTAACAGGCAGCCAGCGGGAAACATGCGCTTGGAAAGGCTTTATCAGTGAGAATTGTTCCTGTGCCGAGAGAAGCCCATAATATTCCACAGATTTCCAACACAGTCCGAATATTTATTCACTCCATTTATTTCAGACAGGGGCACATCAATATACACAGAAATCTACACACACACAATTATCACCGGTAATGTCTGCAGGTCAATATTTTGTTTCTTTTCCACATTTCAGAATGGGTTACACATTCCTCACAATTGAATGTTTCACCAGATAGGGAGGAAAAATATTCAGAGGGGAAGATATAACCTGTCCCAGTGCCTGGGTGCAGTGGCTACAGGAAAATCAGCCGTACACACCCCGCACAAAATAAAAACATTGTGTTCAGATGATCCTGGAACAGGAAAATCAGTCCCTAAAAATGTCTCAACATTTTGGGATCAGCCAAAGAAATCGGAGACAAAAGAAGAGAGAATCTTTTAATTTGGATAAGGATTTAAGAGGAGTTTATATTTTGTGCTGGATTATCTTCCTTTCCTGAGCTCCCACATATATCTGATGTAACTTTATTGCTGAGATTAACCCCATTGTACTGACAGCTCCTGGCTCCCCTGTGCCTCACATTAAAGTTCTCATCCTTGTGTTTAAATCCCTTCGTGGCCTCATCTCTCCCTCTCTCCATTGTCTCTCTCTCCCCCTCTACCACCAAACAGCCCAATCCTTTCACTCTGGTCAGTTACGCATTCCCCCAACCCTCTTCCAACCACCTTTGGTCGCTCGGCCTTCACTGGCCCAGGCCCCACACAATGCACTTCCGACGTAAATCCCCTCACCTCGTTCTCCTCCTTTCAGATCTTCTTTGAAACCCTTGACCAGGATTACAGCCGCCCCTCCCTTACACCTCTCCTTCTTTGGATCACTTCCACTGATGCAGCTGTGTGAAGCCCCTTCTTTGAACGTTTCTTTGATTTGAGGTGTGTCCGTAAAGTGACTGCTCGGCTCTGAGGAACGCACGGACTACATGCATAATCCTGTTATTTCTGCCTGCAATTGGCCCAGTTTTCCTCAAGGCGCAGCAGTGCTGTCTATGGACAGAAGGCCGGTACTGCAGGATAGGAAAAGTGATCAATCTCGTTTCCCAAAGAAACCCTGGATAAACTGAAAGAGAAAGAGAGAGAGAGGTTTCAATTCATTTCTCTCCCTCCCTCCCAGTCCCCCATCTAAGAAAGGCATCTCTTTGGCTGTTGCCAATGGAAACCAAAGTGAAATCAATCGCAGCACAGTCAAGGTAATCATCAGCTGACAAGATGTGGCAGCATCTTTTACTCCAGAAAGGGCAAGTGCAGAGAAGGCCGGTCACGAATTGTGTCCATGTGGTCCTGATGTCCAAGGTGCTGAAGGTTGGAGATTGTAACTCAAACCTCACAAGGTGCTGCAGGAAGAAGGGGAAAATAATTACTGCAGTTTGCAAAAGGTGAGGAAATGGAATGAAAGCCACTTTTTCCAATACTTATCCTAGTTTTGGTTGACTAATTCCCCCCTCCCCACCACTCCTCCTCCTCTTCCTATTTTTAGAGTCACAGAGTGAGTCATAGAGTTTTACAGCACGGCAGGAGACCCTTCGACCCATCGTGTTCATGCCAGCCATCAATCACCTAACTTCTAATCCCATTTTCCAGCAAGGTCCATAGCCATGATGCTATGGTATTTCAAGTACTCATCTAAATACTTATTTAAAAGTTGTGCGGGTTCCTGTCTTTACCACCCTTTCAAGCAATGAGTTCCAGATTCTAACCACCCTCTGGGTGAAAAAGTTATTCCTCATGTCCCCTCTAAACCTGTTACTTTAAATCTATGTCCCCTGGTTATTGACCCCTCCAGTAGGGGGAAAAGTATCTTCCTCTCGACCCTATCTACGCCTCTCATAATTTTATACACCTCAATCAGGTCTGCCCTCAGCCTTCTCCGCTCCAGTGAAAACAGCCCCACTCCATCCAGCCTCTCTTCATAGCTGAAATGACCCAGCCCCGGCAACCTCTTGGTAAATCTATTCTGCATCCTCTCCAGTGCAAACACTTTCTTTCGATAGTGTGGTGACCAGAACGGCACACAGTACTCTCGCTTGGACTTAACCAGCATTTTATACAGTCCCAGCATAATCTCTCTGTTTAATGCCTCGGTTAATAAAGGCTAGAATCCTATAGACCTTCTTACACATGTTATCTACCTGCCCTGCTGTCTTCAGAGATCTGTGAACTTGCACACCAAGGTCCCTTTGATCCTCTCTACTTTGTAGGGTCCGACCATTTGTTGTATATTTCTTTGCCTTGTTAGTCCTTGTTAGTAGGAGGCAGAGGGTGATGGTTGAAGGTTGTTTTTATGACTGGAAGACAGTGTCCAGTAGTAAGACCATAAGACATATGAGCAGAATTTGGCCACTCGGCCCGTTGAGCCGGTTCCGCCATTCAATCACGGCTGATATTTTTTTCATCCACATTCTTCTGCCTTCTCCCCATAACCCCTGATCCCTTTTTAATCAAGGTGAGGGTAGGGCCGGTCAAGGACAGTAGTGGGAACTTGTGCATGGAGTCAGTAGAAATAGGAGAGGCGTTGAATGAATACCTTTCTTTAGTGTTCACCAAGGAGAGGGGTCATGTTTTTGAGGATGAGAGTGTGATACAGGCGGATAGGCTGGAGGAGGTTGCAGAGCCTTTGGCTTTGATCTTTGGGTCCTCACTGTCCACGGGGATAGTGCTAGAGGACTGGAGAGTGGCGAATGTTGTTCCTCTGTTCAAGAAAGGGAATAGGAATGATCCTGGTAATTGTAGGCCAGTTAGCCCTACTTCAGTGGTCAGTAAGTTAATGGAAAAGGTCCTGAAGGATAGGATTTATGGCCATTTGGAAAGATGCAGCTTAATCCGGGATAGTCAACACGGATTCGTGAAGGGTAAGTCTTGCCTCACAAATTTGATTGAATTCTTTGAGGAGGTAACTAAGTGTGTAGATGAAGGTAGAGCAATTGATGTCATATACATGGATTTTAGTAAGGCATTCGATAAGGTTTCCCATGGTCGGCTCATGAAGAAAGTAAGGAGGTGTGGGATAGAGGGAAATTTGGCCAATTGGATAAGTAACTGGTTATCACATAGAAGACAGAGGGTGGTGGTGGATGGAAAATTTTTGGACTGGAGACCAGTTACCAGTGGTGTACAGGGATCAGTGTTGGGTCCTCTGCTATTTGTAATTTATACCAATGACTTGGAGGAGGGGGCTAAAGGATGGGCCAGTAAATATGCTGATGACACCAAGATTGGTGGAGTAGTGGATGAGGTGGAGGGCTGTTGTAGGCTGCAAAGAGACAGTGATAGGAATAGGATGCAGAGCTGGGCTGAGAAATGGCAGATGCAGTTTAACCCTGATAAGTGCAAGGTGATTCATTTTGGGAGACAAAATTTGAATGTGGATTACAGGGTCAACGGCAGGGTTCTGAGGAATGTAGAGCAACAGAGAGATCTCGGGGTTCATGTCCACAGATCACTGAAGGTTGCCACTCAAGTGGATAGAGCCGTGAAGAAGGCTTATAGTGTGTTAGCGTTTATTAACAGGGGGCTTGAGTTTAAGAGCTGTGGGGTTCTGCTGCAACTATACATGACCCTGGTGAGACCACATTTGGAGTATTGTGTGAAGTTCTGGTCACCTCACTTTAGGAAAGATGTGGAGGCATTGGAAAGGGTGCAACGGAGATTTACCAGGATGCTGCCTGGTTTGCAGGATAGGTCTTATGAGGAAAGGTTGAGGGTGCTCGGGCTTTTCTCTTTGGAGCGGAGGAGGATGAGAGGCGACTTAATAGAGATATATAAGATGATGAGGGGGATAGATAGAGTGGACGTTCAGAGACTATTTCCTCGGGTGGATTGGATGTAGCTGTTACAAGGGGGCATAACTATCAGGTTCAGGGTGGGAGATATAGGAGGGATGTCCGAGGTAGGTTCTTTACTCAGAGAGTGGTTAGGGTGTGGAATGGACTGCCTGCTGTGATAGTGGAGTCGGACACTTTAGGAACTTTCAAGCGGTTATTGGATAGGCACATGGAGCACACCAGAATGACAGGGAGTGGGATAGCTTGATCTTGGTTTCTGACAATGCTCGGTACAACATCGAGGGCCGAACGGCCTGTTCGGTGCTGTACTGTTCTATGTTCTAATCTACCTATCTCTGTCTTAAAGACACTCCGTGAATTGGCCTCCAATGCCTTCTGCGGCAAAGAATTTCACAGATTCACCACCCTCTGGCTGAAGAAATTCCTCCTCATCTCTGTTTTAAAGGATCTTCCCTTTAGTCTGAGATTGTGACCTCTGGGTCTAGTTTTTCCTCCAAGCGGAAACATCCTCTCCACATCCACTCTATCCCGGCCTCGTAGTGTCCTGTAAGTTTCAATAACATCCACCCTCTACCTTCGAAACTCCAATGAGTACAGATCCAGAGTCCTCAAGCGTTCCTCATACGACAAGCTCTTCATTCCACGGATCATTCTTGTGAACCTCCTGTGGACACTTTACAAGGTCAGCAAAATTCTTTCAATACTGGGCCCAAAACTGCTCACAGTACTCCAAATGGGGTCTGACAAGCCTCAGCAGTGCATCTCTGGTGTTCAGCAGGGATCAGTTCGGAATCCCTTACTTTTTTATCAATAAGTTTGGAGTACCTAATCATTTTTTTCCAATTTAGGGGAAATTTAGGTACACAGTGGGAGAATTCAGAATGTCCAAATGACCTAATAGCACGTCTTTCGGGAATTGTGGGAGGAAACCGGAGCACTCGGAGGAAACCCACGCAGACACAGGGAGAGCGTGCAGACTTCGCACAGACAGTGACCCAAGCCAGGAATCGAACCTGGGACCCTGGAGATGTGAAGCAACTGTGCTACCCATTGTGCTACCTTGCTGCCCAAGAGTGGAAATTATAGACCAGTCAGCCTGACTTCAGTCATTGGTAATGTTTTAGAGTCCATTATTAAAGATGAGATTGCGGAGTACTTCGAAGTGCAGATTAAATAGGACTGAGTCAGAACGGCTTCATTAAGGGAAGGTCATGTCTGACAATTCTGTGAGCCTTCTTTGAGGAGGTAACAAGGAAGTTAGACAAAGGAGAACCAGTGGACATGATCTATTCTGATCAGAAGGCCTTTGACAAGGTGTCACATAAGAGGCTGTGAAATAAGTTAAGAGCCCATGGTGTTAAGGCTAAGATTGTGGCATGGATAGAGGATTGGCTGACTGGCAGAAGGCAGAGAGAGGGGATAAAGGGGTCTTTTTCACGATAGCAGCCGGTGACCAGTGCTGTGCCTCAGGGGTAGGCATGGGTAGTGGATGTGGAGAGGATGTTTCCATTGGTGGGTAAAACTATAACCCGAGGGCACAATCTCAGACTGAAGGGATGATCATTTAAAACTGAGGTGAGGAGGAATTTCTTCAGCCAGAGGGTGATGAATCTGTGAAATTCTTTGCCGCAGAAGGCTGTGCAGGCCAAATCACTGAGTGTCTTTGAGACAGAGATAGATAGGTTCTTGATTAATAAGGGGATCAGGGGTTATGGGGAGAAAGCAGGAAAATGGGGATGAGAAACATATCAGCCATGATTGAATGGCGGAGTAGACTCGATGGGCCGAGTGGTCTAATTCTGCTCATATGTCTTATGGACAGTGGATTGGGGCTGGGATTTAACCCGGGTCCTCGGTGCCATGAGGCAGTAGTGCTACCCATTATTATTTTATTAGTAAGTTCTACCCGTATGGCTTAATTTGAGCAACCTACTAAAATATCATAGAATAGAATTTACAGTGCAGAAGGAGGCCATTCGGCCCATCGAGTCTGCACCGGCTCTTGGAAAGAGCACCCTACCCAAGCCCATAGCTCCACCCTATCCCTGTAACCCTAAGGGCAATTTGGACCCTAAGGGTAATTTATCACGGCCAATCCACCTAACCTGCACATCTTTGGACTGTGGGAGGAAACCGGAGCACCCGGAGGAAACCCACGCACACACGGGGAGGATGTGTAGACTCCACACAGACAGTGACCCAAGCCGGGATTCGAACCTGGGACCCTGGAGCTGTGAAGCATTTGTGCTATCCACAATGCTACCGTGCTGCCCCATCATCCCTGGATATCATCCCTGAGTAACAGCTGGGATATTCTCCCTAATCAATAATGGAATCCCTCCTTCTCTATAACCTTCCCTTCTATCACACCTGAAACTTCTGTGCCCTGGGTTGTTCAGCTGCCAGAGATTCTTTCAGCTAAGTTTCTGTGATTGTGATAACACTATAATCCCATGTGCTGACCAACACCCTGTGTACGATTCGACTAAAAGGGAACAAAGCTCCATAGGGAGCACGTGGAGCTGCATGTTTCCAGCAATTACAGTGCTGAGAAACACATGGCCATAAATAGCACGAGTGTTAGATAAGAGGCCTCCGCTCACCGGAATTCAGTGCAGCGAGAGATCGGGACGGCATGTTGAATGGCATCCCAATCCTCAACGTGACTCCCAATTCCCCCAAACTCGCCAGTGCACATAAAATGCTAGCTTGGCACATTGACAGATCCAACCTGAGCACATTGGCAGTGCCACCTGGACAGTGCCAAGCTTGTACCCAGGTGGCACTGCCAGGGTGCCAGGATGGTAATGCCAGGGTTCCAGAAATGCTAGGATACAACCTCGTCCCACATTGTGCAGACCAGTGCTGAAATGTGTTAGCCCGAGGTCTCCGAGATGAGAGAGATTGATCGCACGCATCGGGTACCTCGGAAATCTACACAGTGAAGTGAGACTAGTTGTCTCACTTTAAAAAGCAGATTTGATAAAAAGTGATCCCGCCCACCATGGGCGGAATTTACATTGCAACATTTCGCGAGATTGCGTTGGATCGCATGCGGCGTTGCGAGCCGTGTATATGCAGATCCCGGAAGTGGGGTCTCTGGCCTTCCCTCGGCCAGTCTGCTGTTTGGGCACAGCATGGCCGTTGGATCGTGCTCTCAGAGTTCATCAGTCTTACCCATCAGGCTCCTTGTATTGAAATAAATGCAGTTCAGTTGACCAATGCTCCTACAGGTACTAACTTTTGCTGTGTGATTTTCATGTGCAAGGGCAGCCCTCTGGCACATCATCTACTCTTAATCTTTGCCCGGATAGTTCATCACTGGCGAACGTCACAATCACACCTGCCTGAACCTGCCTTCCTGTGATGTCCGTGCAGTGGATTTAATGCAGGCATCCCTTATGACTTGATAACACTGCAGGTACTGCCTGTACTCCCCTGTATCTCGAGGCAGAAGGTTGTGGGTTCAAGCACCGCTCCCGAGCCTTGAGCATAAAACCTGGGCTGCAGCTCCGACTGAGTGGACGATGAACTGTCCGACATACTGAAATGTTAAACTGAAGCACCAGAATGTTCTCTCGAGTGTGTGGAAAAAGTCCCGGAGCATCATGCGAAGAACAGATGGGGCAGTTTTCCTCTGTGCGGATTTATTTATTTCCCTCAGATAATATTGCGAGAGCAAACCATCTTGGTCAATAACTCAATACTGATTGTGGGATCATGGTTGGTCTAATTTGGCTGCCACATGACCTATGTTGTAACAGTGACTGCACCTAAAAGCATTTTACGACCAATGAAGTAGCTAAGAACATAAGAAATAGAAGCTGGTGTAGGTCACTTGGCCCCTTGAGCCTGCTCCGCCATTCATTAAGATCATGGCTGATTTGATTGTGACTCTGACTTCACTTTCCTGCCTGTATCCCGTAAATCCCAACACCCTTGTAGGTGAACAATCTGTCTAACTCAGCCTTGAATGTATTCAACACCCGAGTCTCCTCTGCTCCCTGCGGAAGAGAATTCCAAAGATTAACGAAACTCTGAGAAACAAAATTTATCCTCATTCTGGTCTCAAGGTGACACCACTTATTTTGAAACTATGCCCCCAAAGTTTGCGATTCCCACAATGAGTTAAACATTCCCTCAGCAGCTACCCTCTCAAGTGTCTTATAAGATTCCAGAAGACCACCTCTCATTCTTCTGAACTCCAATGAGTGCAGACCAAATTTACTCCACCTTTCCTCAGAGGACAGCCTCTTCACACAAACACTTTAATATCACGGTCAGTGAACCTTCTGTCAACGACCTTGAAGCATATTCCTTTTTGAGTAAGGAGACTAAAGCAGTCCTCTCGGTGTGGTCTCACTAACTCCCTGTGTGCTTGTAGCAACACTTCCCACTTTTATCCTCTATCCACCTTGTGATCAAGGCCAACATCCCATTTACCTTCTAATTGCTTGCTGTGCCTGCAGGCTAACCTTTCATGTCCGAGGACACCCAGCTCTCTCTGTATTGCAGCATGCTGCAGTCTCTCTCCAATTAAATAGCTTTCCCATTCCCATTAATAAACTTTCCCATTCTTCCTGTCAAAGTGGACAGTTTCCCTCATTGTTGTCCATCTGCCAATTCTTTGCTCACTCACTGAATCTATCTATATCACTTTGCAGATTCTTTGTGTCCTCACAGTTTGCTTTCCTGCAGATCTTTGCATTGTCAGCAAATTTGGCTGCAACATACTTGGTCTATTCACCCAAATTGTGAATATATTAAACAGTTGATGCCCCAGCACTAGTCCCTGTGTCACACAAGATCTGGTTCGCCAATCTGAAAATGACTCACTTATCCAGACTCTTTGTTCCATGTTAGTTGGCCAAACCTCCAACCATTCTAACATTTTACCATGAGCACGTCTCATGTGTGGTAAACTTTTCTGTAACTTCATCAAATATCTTATTAAAATCCAGATATATTACATTTAACGTTTCTCCCTTATTCATCCTGGTTGTTCCATCCTCAAAGAACTCTGAGGTAGTAAAACATCCTAGTGCTTTTTCCATCTATTCTAAATCATATTACTCTATAAATTAATTATTAATTTAAAATCTGTTGTTACAGAGAGAGAGGGCGAGGGAGGTCTTGAAGAAGGGAAAATGCCACTTATTACTAACCATCTTTGTGCTTCGCATTGAAAACTTCATTCATTTTCAAGATATTACGATGGCCGTCAAACTGCGTGCGACAGTAAAATGACATTGTAGGAGATCTGCCTGTATTCGGAGAGGTGAAAAGAAGAAAGATGGGAAAGAGAAAGACACAAACATTTTAATATCACGATCAGTAGTCCCATTTACAACATGGAAAAAGGTCCTTCAGCCCACTATATCCAGGTAGCCATCAAGCACCTATCTACTCTAATCCAATTTTCCCAACATTAGCCCATAGCCTCATTGGCTATGCCAGTTCAAGTACTCATCTAAATAATTCTTAAATGTTGTGTAGCTTCCCGCATCTACCACCTTTTCCAGGCAGCGATTTCCAGATTCCGACCACCCTCTGGGTGAAAAAGCTGTTCCTCAAATCCCCTCTAAACATCCTGCCCCTTACCTTGAATCTATTCCCCCTGGTTACCGACCCCTCCATTAAGGGGGAAAGTTTCCTCCTATTGACCCTATCTGTGTCCCTCAGAATTTAATACACCTTAATCAGGTCCCCCTCAGTATCTCTGCTTATCCGTCTCTCATGATAGCTGAAACGTTCCAGTCCAGACTGCATCCTGGTACACCTCCTCTGCACGCTCCCGAGAGCAATCACATCCTTCCGATAATGTGGAAACCAGAACTGCACAGTAAGGTAAAGGTAAACTCGCCACAGTCCCCTTTGAGGGGGAGAGTTGACTACTGGTGAATTAACCTGAGGATCAGGCGAGGGGCAAGGTTGAGAAGAGAGGCCTTTATGAATAGCCTTATGCATATCATACTCAAGTTGTTGCCTAACCAGCGCTTTTAACAGCTCCATCATAACTTCCCTGCTCTTATATTCTACGCCTCACCTAATAAAGGCAAGTTTCCCAAATACCCTTTAACCACCTTATCCACTTGTCCTGCTGTCCTCAGCGATTTATAGACATGCACACCAACGTCACTCTGGTGCTCTGTACTTCCTTGGGTCCTATCATTTATTGCATATTCCCTTGCATTGTTAGTTTTCCCAAAATGCATTACATTTTTTCAAGTGATTTTCTACCATTTGTCCATCTAACCAGCCTGTCTATATGATCCTGTAATCGAAGGCTCTCCTCCTGCTGGTGCCACCTGAGCACCCTGACATAAGAACTAGGAGCAGGTGTAGGCCATCTGACCCCTCGAGCCTGCTCCGCCATTCAATGAGATCATGGCTGATCTTTTGTGGACCAGCTCCACTTTCCGGCACGAACACCATAACCCTTAATCCCTTTATTCTTCAAAAAACTATCTATCTTTACCTTAAAAACATTTAATGAAGGAGCCTCAACTGCTTCACTGGGCAAGGAATTCCATAGATTCACAATCCTTTGGGTGAAGAAGTTCCTCCTAAACTCAGTCCTAAATCTACATTCAGTTATTTTGAGGCTATGTCCCCCAGTTCTGCTTTCACCCGCCAGTCGAAGCAACCTGCCTGCATCTATCCTATCTATTCCCTTCATAATTTTATATGTTTCTAAATTCCAAAGAGTACAGTCCCAGCCTACTCAACCTCTCCTCATAATCCAACCCCTTCAGCTCTGTGATTAACCTAGTGAATCTCCTTGCACACCATCCAGTGCCAGTACGTCCTTTCTCAAGTAAAGAGACCAATGGCAAATGGAATACAATGTTGACAAATGTGAGGTTATCGATTTTGGTAGGAATAACAGCAAACGGGATTACTTAAACGATAAAATATTAAAGCATGCCGCTGTTCAGAGAGACTTGGGTGTGCTAGTGAATGAGTCACAGAAAGTTGGTTTACAGGTGCAACAGGTGATTAAGAAGGCAAATGGAATTTTCTCCTTCATTGCTAGAGGGATGGAGTTTAAGACTAGGGAGGTTATGTTGCAATTGTATCAGGTGTTAGTGCGGCCACACCTGGAGTATTGTGTTCAGTTTTGGTCTCCTTATTTGAGAAAGGACGTACTGGCGCTGGAGGGTGTGCAGAGGAGATTCACTAGGTTAATCCCAGAACTGAAGGGGTTGAATTATGAGGAGAGGTTGAGTAGACTGGGACTGTACTCGTTGGAATTTAGAAGGATGAGGGGGGATCTTATAGAAACATTTAAAATTATGAAGGGAATAGATAGGATAGATGCGGGCAGGTTGTTTCCACTGGCGAGTGACAGCAGAACTAGGGGACATAGCCTTCAAAATAAGGGGAAGTAGATTTAGGACTAAGTTTAGGAGGAACTTCTTCACCCAAAGGGTTGTGAATCTATGGAATTCCTTGCCCAGTGAAGCAGTTGAGGCTCCTTCATTACATGTTTTTAAGGTAAAGATAGATAGTTTTTTGAAGAATAAAGGGATTAAGGGTTATGGTGTTCGGGCCGGAAAGTGGAGCTGAGTCCACAAAAGATCAGCCATGATCTAATTGAATGGCGGAGCAGGCTCGAGGGGCCAGATGGCCTACTCCTGCTCCTAGTTCTTATGTTCTTATGTTCAAAACTGAACACAATACTCCAGATGTGGCCTCACTAACACCTATACAATTGCAGCATAACCTCCCTAGTCTCCCTAAACTCCATCCCTCTAGCAATGACGGGGGAAATTTCCATTTGCCTTCTTAATCACCTGTTGCAGCTGTAAATCAACTTTCTGTGACTCATGCACTAGCACACCCAGGTCCCTCTGCACAACAGCATGCTTTAATATTTTATCATTTAAATAATAATCCCGTTTGCTGTTATTCCTACCAAAATGGATAACCTCACATTTGTCAACATTGTAGTCCATCTGCCAGACCCTAGCCCATTCACTTAACTATCCAAATCCCTCTGCAGACTTCCAGTATCCTCTGCATTTTTTGCTTTACCACTCATCTTAGTGGCATCTGCAAACTTGGACACATTGCCCTTGGTCCCCAACTCCAAATCATCTATGTAAATTGTGAACAATTGTGGGCCCAACACGGATCCCTGAGGGACACCACTAGCTACTGATTGCCAACCCGAGAAACACCCATTAAACACCACTCTTTGCTTTCTATTAATTAACCAATCCTCTATCACTGCTACTACTTTAGCCTTAATGCCATGCATCTTTATCTTATGGAGCAACCTTTTGTGTGGCACCTTGTCAAAGGCTTTCTGGAAATCCAGATATACCACATCCATTGGCTCCTCGTTATCTACTGCACTGGTAATGTCCTCAAAAAATTCCACTAAATTAGTTAGGCACGACCTGCCCTTTATGAACCCATGCTGCGTCTGCCCAATGGGACAATTTCTATCCAGATGCCTCGCTTTTTCTTCCTTGATGATAGATTCCAGCATCTTCCCTACTACCGAAGTTAAGCTCACTGGCCTATAATTACCCGCTCTCTGCCTACCTCCTTTTTTAAACAGTGGCGTCACGTTTGCTAATTTCCAATCCACCGGCACCACCCCAGAGTCTAGTAAATTTTGGTAAATCATCACTGGTGCATCTGCAATTTCCCTAGCCATCTCTTTTAGCACTCTGGGGTGCATTCCATCAGGGCCAGGAGACTTGTCTACCTTTAGCCCCATTAGCTTGCCCATCACTACCTCCTTTGTGATAACAATCCTCTCAAGGTCCTCACCTGTCATATCCTCATTTCTATCAGTCACTGGCATGTTATTTGTGTCTTCCACTGTGAAGACCGACCAAAAAACCTGTTCAGTTCCTCAGCCATTTCCTCATCTCCCATTATTAAAACTCCCTTCTCATCCTCTAAAGGACCAATATTTACCTTAGCCACTCTTTTTTGATCTATATATTTGAAAAAACTTTTACTGTCAGTTTTAATATTCTGAGCAAGTTTACTCTCATTATCTTACTCTTCTTTATAGATTTTTTAGTAGCTTTCTGTTGCCCCCTAAAGATTTCCCAGTCCTCTAGGACCCCCACCAATCTTTGCCACTTTGTATGCTTTGTGTGGCCTTGCCAGCTGGGTCTCAGCATGGCACTGCCAATGTGCCCAGGTGGCAGTGACAGCTGCCATTTTTTGGCCGTGTGTGATCTGGCTGGGGATCTCCTATGTGGGTGTTGGTGGGTGGCACGGGAGGGGCTGAGGGGCCCTCCCATAGCGTGTTCAGGTTGTGGGGGGAAGTTGGGGATTGCTTCGGGGGCCTTGGAGATCAGGACGCCATTTATAAATGCCGTCTCGATCTAGAACATAGAACATAGAACATAGAACATTACAGCGCAGTACAGGCCCTTCGGCCCACGATGTTGCACCGTCCTGTGAAACCCTACTAAAGACCCTCTACACTATTCCCTTATCGTCCATATGCCTATCCAATGACCATTTGAATGCGTTTAGTGTTGGCGAGTCCACTATTGTTGCAGGCAGGGCATTCCACGCCCTTACTCCTCTCTGAGTAAAGAACCTACCTCTGACATCTGTTCTATATCTATCACCCCTCAATTTAAAGCTATGTTCCCTCGTGCTGGACATCACCATCCGAGAAAAAAGGCTCTCGATGTCAACCCTATCTAATCCTCTAATCATCTTGTATGCCTCAATTAAGTCCCCTCTTAACCTTCTCTCTAACGAAAACAGCCTCAAGTCCTTCAGCCTTTCCTCATATGATCTTTCCTCCATACCAGGCAACATTCTTGTTAATCTCCTCTGTACCCTTTCCAATGCTTCCACATCCTTCCTATAATGTGGCGACCAGAACTGCACACAATACTCCAAATGCGGCCGCACCAGAGTTTTGTACAACTGCAACATGACCTCATGGCTCCGAAACTCAAGTCCTCTACCAATAAAAGCTAACACACCGTACGCTTTCTTAACAACCCTCTGAACCTGGGTGGCAACTTTCAGGGATCTATGGACATGGACACCGAGATCTCTCTGCTCGTCCACACTACTAAGAATCTTACCATTAGCCCAGTATTCTGCCTTTCTGTTATTCCTTCCAAAATGAATCACCTCACACTTTTCTGCATTAAACTCCATTTGCCACCTGTCAGCCCAGCTCTGCAGCTTATCTATGTCCCTCTGTAACTTGTAATGTCCTTCTACACTGTCCACAACTCCACCGACTTTAGTGTCATCTGCAAATTTACTCACCCATCCTTCTACACTCTCCTCCAGGTCATTTATAAAAATGATAAACAGCAACGGCCCCAAAACAGATCCTTGTGGCACACCACTAGTTACTGGACACCAGCCAGAGCATTTCCCATCAACCACCACTCTTTGTCTTCTATCAGCTAGCCAATTTCTGATCCAAACTGCTAAATCACCCTGAATCCCATGCCTCTGTATTTTCTGCAATAGCCTACTGTGGGGAACCTTATCAAATGCTTTACTGAAATCCATATACACCACATCAACTGCTTTGCCATCATCCACCTGTTTGGTCACCTTCTCAAAGAACTCAATGAGGTTTGTGAGGTACGACCTACCCTTCACAAAACCATGTTGGCTATTTCTAATCAAATTATTCCTTTCCAGATGATTATACATCCTATCTCTTATAAACCTTTCCAGGACTTTTCTCACAACAGAAGTAAGGCTCACTGGTCTATAGTTCCCGGGTTTATCTCTACTTCCCTTCTTGTACAAGGGGACAACATTTGCTATCCTCCAGTCCTCTGGCACTATTCCTGTAGACAAAGATGACTTAAAGATCAAAGCCAAAGGCTCAGCAATCTCCTCCCTAGCTTCCCAGAGAATCCTAGGATAAATCACATCCGGCCCAGGGGACTTATCTATTTTCACACTTTCCAGAATCGCTAACACCTCCTCCTTATGAACCTCAAGCCCTTCTAGTCTAGTAGCCTGTGTCTCAGTATTCTCCTCAACAACTTTGTCTTTTTCCTGTGTGAATACTGACGAAAAATACTCATTTAGCACCTCTCCTATCTCCTCGGACTCTACGCACAACTTCCCACTACTGTCCTTGACTGGCCCTACTCTTACCTTAGTCATTCTTTTATTCCTGACATACCTATATAAAGCTTGAGGGTTATCCTTGATCCTACCTGCCAAAGACTTCTCATGTCCTCGCTTGGCTCATCTTAGCTCTCTCCTTAGAGCCTTCCTAGCTAACTTGTAACTCTCGAGCGACCCAACTGAACCATCACGTCTCATCTTCACATAAGCCTCCTTCTTCCTCTTGACAAGTGATTCAACTGCTTTAGTAACCCATGGTTCCCTCACTCGACCACTTCCTCCCTGCCTAACAGGTACATACTTATCAAGGACACGCAGTAGCTGTTCCTTGAACATGCTCCACATTTCCATTGTGTCCATCCCCTGCAGTTTTCCTCTCCAGGCGATGCATCCTAAGTCTTGCCTCATCGCATCATAATTGTCTTTCCCCCAGCAATAACTCTTGCCCTGCGGTTTATACCTATCCCTTTCCATCGCTAAAGTAAACGTAATCGAATTGTGGTCACTATCACCAAAATGCTCACCTACCTCCAAATCTAACACCTGTCCTGGTTCATTACCCAGTACCAAATCCAATACGGCTTTGCCTCTTGTTGGCCTGTCTACATACTGCATCAGAAAACCCTCCTGCACACATTGGACAAAACTGATCCATCTAAAGTACTTGAACTATAGTGTTTCCAGTCAATATTTGGAAAGTTAAAGTCCCCCATAACAACTACCCTGTTATTTACGCTCCTATCCAGAATTATCTTTGCAATCCTTTCCTCTACATCTCTGGAACTTTTCAGAGGCCTATAGAAAAGCCCTAACAGGGTGACCTCTCCTTTCCTGTTTCTTAACTCAGCCCATACTACCTCAGTATTCGAGTCCTCATCAAATGTCCTCTTGGCCACCGTAATACTGTCCTTGACTAACAATGCCACCCCTCCCCCTCTCTTACCAATTTCCCTGAAGTTACTGAAATATCTTAACCCCGGCACATGCAACAACCATTCCTCACCCTACTCTATCCATGTCTCCGAAATGGCCACAACATCGAAGTCCCAGGTACTAACCCATGCCGCAAGCTCACCCGCCTTATTCCGGATGCTCCTGGCATTGAAGTAGATGCACTTTAGACTACCTTCCTTCCTGCCGCTACAGTCCTGCAACTTTGAAACCTTACTCATGACCTCACTACTGTCAGCTTCTTGTGTACTGGAGCTACAATTCAGGTTCCCAAGCCCCTGCTGAACGAGTTTAAACCCTCCCGAAGAGCATTAGCAAACCTCCCGCCAAGGATATTAGTACCCCTCTGGTCCAGGTGTAGACCATCCCGTTTGTAGAGGTCCCGCCTATCCCAGAATAAGCCCCAATTGTCCAGGAATCTGAAACCCTCCCCCCTGCACCATCCCTGCAGCCACGTGTTCAACTGCTCTCCCTATTCCTCGACTCGCAAGCACGTGGCACGGGTAACAACCCAGAGATAATAACTCTGTTTGTTCTAGCTCTAAGTTTCCACCCAGCTCCATGAATTCCTGCCTTACATCCCTATCCCTTTTCCTACCTATGTCGTTGGTACCTATGTGGACCACGACTTGGGGCTGCTCCCCCTCCCCCTTAAGGATCCCAAGAACACGATCTGAGACATCGCGGACCCTGGCACCTGGGAGGCAACACACCAACCGCGAGTCTCTCTCATTCCCACAGAGTCTCCTATCTATCCCCCTAACTATGGAGTCTCCAATGACTAATGTTCTACTCCTTTCCCCCTTCCCTTCTGAGCAACAGGGACAGACTCTGTTCCAGAGACCTGTACCCCATGGCTGACCCCTGGTAGGTCCCCCCCCCCCCCCCAACAGTATCCAAAGCGGTATACCTGTTACTAAGGGGAACGACCACAGGGGATCCCTGTACTGACTGCTTACCCCCAGCCCCTCTCACCGTCACCCATCTATCTTTATTCTTTGGCATAACTACCTCCCTGAAGCTCCTATCTATGATCCCCTCTGCCTCCCGAATGATCTGAAGTTCATCCAGCTCCAGCTCCAGTTCCCTAACGCGGTTTTTGAGGAGCTGGAGTTGGATGCACTTCCACAGATGAAATCAGCAGGGACACTGACGGCGTCCCTCACCTCAAACATTCTGCAGGAGGAGCATTGTACTGCCTTCCCTGACATCACATTTAGATTTAAAAAAAACAAGAAAAAGAAAGGAAGAGCTTACCTGATATTCCCTCAAACGCTGCTCCCGCTAAAAGGTGAGCAAATTTAAAGGCACACACTCACCTTCATGACTGCCCCCTGCTCCCGCTTCCCAACGACCGTGGTTTTTTTTTTGGTTAGAGGAGGAGGTAGGGAGGGAAACACTGACAAAGTGTTTCGGGTTTAATTGTCACTAGACAACAGCCCCTCCACAAACCACCTTCACATTAGGCTGACCGCACTGCACGTATGCAAATTTCCCCAGAACAGCCAATCAGCTGCCCTCTGCTGGATCTCTCCCTACACTGGGGAGTTCTAGTGAGCGGAGATCCCCACTTTACAAAATGAGGCTATGTGTGGCCTTGGTCGTGGGTTCAGGCCCCTTATACAACGTGCGTTGCGTTGAATGGCCATGTGTTTCTCAGCACTCCAGGTGCCTCTAAACACACTCGCTATGGGACTTTGATCCTATTTGCTGAATGGCGCCCATAGTCTTTCAAAAGGGTAACTCTGCCCATAATTTCTGTTATCTATTAAAGTAAAACTGGTGCGTTGAGGCCACATAGTATGAATGGCTTACGTGTGGTGCACCTCGAGGTTAGGCGGAGATTAGTTTCATTAAAGTTTGACAGCCTTAATTTGTAAAAGCTTCTGTGTCAATGAATTCTAAAATGCAGCACAGAGGCAGAGAATTCAAAAAGAGCGACTAAAAGCTGGGTTTGGAAGGGGGTATTTAAAGTGGGGAGAGAGGCTGTGATATACCAGTTGCTGAGTGAAGTGGGAGGGAGATAGGCCGTGGACATGTCCCTTGGAATCAATACCCTTGAGTTTAAAGTGAAACAATCGGAAGAAGGCAAACAAAAGCAGTGTTTTACTTTCCCTACATATAGTGTTGGATTCTTCTGCCGTACGATCGCCACGAGCGGTACGCGGACCATGTAAATGTCCATTGACCACGGATAGGAATTTCCGGTTGCCTTGAGGGAACAGCCGGAGAATCCCACCCACAGGAACAGGAAGATATCATTCAGTCCCTTGAGATATTCAATTTGGGCCCAGCGCCGTGACGGGTATTCCGGCATCCAAGATGGCTACCGGGGAACCCACCATGAGGGGCTGCACCTTCAGTGGGACCAGAATATCCTGGTGGCACGAAGAGCCAGAGAATCCCGCCTTACTCCATGCAGATTAGGAGCAGCAGGAGGCCACCCTGGTCCCTGGAGCTTGCTCAGCCATTCATTAAGATCCTGGCCAGTCAGATTGTAACCTCGGTCCTGCCTACTCTCCATAACCTTTCACCCCATTGCTTATCAAGAATCTATCCACCTCTCCCTTATAAATATTCCCAGACTCTGCTTCCACTGCCTTTTGAGGGAGAGAGTTCCAGAGACTCACAGCCCTCTGAGTGAAAGAAATTCTCCTCATCTCCGTCTTAAATGGTCAGCTCTTATTTTGAAACAGTTAACTCCTAGTTTAGATCCTCTTATAAGAGGAGACACCTTTCCACATCCATAAGAGCATAAGATACAGGAACAGAATTAGGCCATTTGACCCATTCAATTATGGCTGATATTTTTCTCATCCCCATTCTCCTGCCTTCTCCCCATAACTCCTGATTCTTTATTAATCAGGAACCTATCTATCTTTGTCTTCAGGACACTCAGTGATTTGGCCTCCACAGCCTCCTGCGGCAAAGCGTTCCACAGATTCACCACCCTCTGGCTGAAGAAATTTGTCCCTTCAGTCTGAGGCTGTGCCCTCTGGTTCTAGTTTTTCCAACAAGTGGAAACACCCTCTCCATATCCATTCTATCCAGGCCTCGCAGTATCCTGCAAGTTTCAATAGGAACGCCCCTCACCCATCTAAACTCGAGTACAGACTCAGAGTCCTTAAATACTCCTCGTATGACTAGCTCTTCATTCCAGGGATCATTCTTGTGAACCTCCTCTGGACTTTTTCCAAGGCCAGCACATCCTACCTTAAATACAGGGCCCAAAGCTGCTCACAATACTCAAAATAGGGTCTGACCACAGCCTTGCACAGCCTCAGAAGTACATCTCTGATCTTGTATTCTAGCCCTCTCGGCATGAATGCAAACATTGTATTTGCCTTCTGAACTGCCGATTGAACCTGAACGTTAACCTTAGGAGAATCTTCAACTCGGACTCCTCAGTCCCTTTGTGGTTCTGATTTCCTAAGCCTTTTCCCCATAAGAAAATAGTCTGTACCTCCATTGCATAGCATCACACTTTTCCACACTGTATTCGATCTGCCACTTCTTTGCCCGCTCTCCTGCCTGTCCAGGTTCTTCTGCAGCCCCCCCTGCTTTCTCAATACTACCTGTCTGTCTGCATATATTTGTGTCAACTGCAAACTTAGCAACAGTGCCATCAGTTCCTTCTTCCAGATTGTTGTGACAAATGGTTGTGACTAGCGGTGTGCCACAGGGATCTGTGCTGGGGTCTCTGTTGTTTGTAGTATACATAAACGGTTTGGAGGAAAATGTAGCTGGTCTGATTAGTAAGATCGCGGATGACACCAAGGTTGGAGGAGTGGCAGATAGTGTTGAGGTTTGTCAGAGGATACGGCAGGACATGGATAGGTTGGAGACTTTGGGCAGAGAAATGGCAAAAGGGGTTTAATCCGGACAAATCTGAGGTAATGCATTTTGTTACGTCTAACATAGAGGGGAAATATACCGTAAATGGCAAAACTCTTAGGAATATAGAACGTCAGAGAGATCTGGGCGTGCAGGTCCACAGATCTTTGAAGGTGGCAAGGTAGTCAAGAGAACATACGGAATGCTTGCGTTCATTGGATGGGTCATCGAGTATTAAAACTGGGAAGTGATGCTACAGTTGCATCGATACTTTGTAAGGTCGCACTTGAAATATTGCGCGCAATTCTGGTCGCCACACTACCAGCAGGATGTGAGGGCTTTGGAGAGGGTACAGAGGTGATTTACCAGGATGTTGCCTGGCCTGCTATGTGGAGAGGCTGAATGGACTCGGACTGTTTTCATTAGAAAGACGGAGGTTGAGGGGTGACCTGATAGAGGTCTACAAGATTATGCGCGGCATGGATAGGGTGGATGGGCAGGTACTCTTTCCCAGGGCGGAGGGGTCTGTCACCAGGGGGCATAGGTTTAAGGTCCATGGGGCAAAATGTAGAGGAGATGTGCGAGGCAGGTTTTTTTAAGCAGAAGGTGGTGAGTGTCTGCAATGCGTTGCCAGGGAAGGGTATGGAAGCTGGTACATTAACGGTGTTCAAAAGGCATCTTGACAAACACATGGATAGGATGGGTAAACAGGGATACAGGAAGTGCTGGGGGATTTTGGCAAAGGTTGGTATCATGACCAGTACAAGCTTGGAGGGCTGAATGGCCTGTTCCTGTGCTGTATTGTTCTTTGCTTTTGTATAATTGTGAAAAATTGTGGTCCCAACACTGTTCCCTGAGGCACACCACTAGTCACCGGCTGCCATTGTGAAAAAGACATCTTTATCCCCACTCTCTGCCTTTTGCCAGTCGGCCAATCTTCTATCCATGCCAGAATCTTACCCTGAACACCATGGGCTCTTACTTATTTAACAGCCTCCTATGTGGCACTTTGTCAAAGGCCTTCTGGAAAGCTAAATAGATCATGTCCACTGATTATCCCTTGCCTGACTTCTGAACAGATTTGTCAGACATGACCTTCCCTTGACAAAGCTGTGATGACTCAGTGCTATTTTATCATGCATTCCAAATAGTCCGCGATCTCATCTTTAACAATGGACGGTAAAATCTTCCCAATAGATCGTAGAATTTACAGTGCAGAAGGAGGCCATTCGGCCCATCAAGTCTACACTGGCTCTTGGAAAGAGCACCCTACTCAAGGTCAACACCTCCACCCTATCCCCATAACCCAGTAACCCCACCCAATACTAAGGGCAATTTTGGACACTAAGGGCAATTTATCATGGCCAATCTACCTTACCTGCACATCTTTGGACTGTGGGAGGAAACTGGAGCACCCGGAGGAAACCCACACACACACGAGGAGGATGTGCAGACTCCGCACGGACAGTGACCCAAGCCGGAATCGAACCTGGGACCCTGGAGCTGTGAAGCAATTATGCTATCCACAATGCTACCGTGCTGCCCAATGACCAAAGTCAGGCCAACTCGCCTATAATTTCCTGTCGTCTGCTTCCCTCCCTTCAACAGGGGTGTTACGTTAGCCAGTTTCCAGTCCCCTAGGATTCTCCCTGCCTCCAGTGATTCCTGAAAGGTCACCACCATTGCCTCCACAATCTCCTCAGCTATCTCTTTTAGGGCCCTGGGGTGTAGTCCATCTGGTCCAGGTGATTTATCCACCTTCAGACCTTTCAGTTTCCCCAGAACTTTCTCCTTAGTGATGGCCACTAAACTCACCTCCATCCCCTGATTCTCCTGAATTTCTGGTATCCTAGTGGTGCCTTCGACGGAGTCTGGTGCGGAGTCTGCACGTTCTCCCCGTGTGTGCGTTGGTTTCCTCCGGATGCTCTGATTTCCTCCCACTGTCCAAACATGTGCTTGTTAGGTGGATTGGCCATGATAATTTGCTCTTAGTGTCCAAAAATATTGGCGGGTTTACGGGGATAGGGTGGGGGTGTGGGCTTCGGGAGGGTGCTCTTTCCAAGGGCCGGTACAGACTATATGGGCCGAATGGCCTCCTTCTTCACTGTAACTTCTATGATTCTATGATTCCATTGGGTCTGTCCTTACTCTCCTCTGCTCTGATGGGGACAAGCTCAGATTTTCTCACCTCTCCAAGTGAAATTCCTCATCCTTAATGTAATCTCCTGGTGACCCCGTCTGTACCCAGCGACAAGGTCTTGCCGTCTTTCCTGAGGTGCGGTGCCCAGAATTAGGGAGAATCCTTCAGCTAAGGCCGAAGCAGTGATTTCTTTGAGTCCTAGTCCAATGTCAATTCCAATTCTGAAATGTTCAATTAAACCCCCAGCCTCAACAGAGAGTGAGAGAGAGAGAGATAGAGAGAGAGAGAGACAGAGGGAGAGAGAGAGACAGAGGGAGAGAGAGGCCTACATATGAAGAAGTGCTTGCAGATCTCAGCCTGAACAACCATGCTCTAATTTTAAGTTAAATCCCAAATTTTTTCTAAACTCTCCCCAAGAAGGAAACGGTCTCCCTCTACCTACCCTGTCAACCATCTGAATTAGCTCATTTCTTAATCTCTGATAGTCAAGGAAATCTTGTGATTGAAGCCTGTCCTCATTATTTAGATTTTATGATTGAATACAACATTGAAATAGGCCATTTGGTCCAACCAGTCTCTGTTGGCTTTGATCATTGTGTTTGCCAATGGCTGTACCAATAATTTGACTCCTACCGTAAATAATCAGTCTTTTAAATGATTGCGTCATGTACTGCTCTGTCTCCAGGAGCATGTAACACTCTGTAGGATCCACCACAATGACCTCTGAATCCGTGAAACGGCTACCTGGCATAAGGAGAGAAATGGAAAAGATGTGTCAGGACCAAGCAAGTTTATCTGCGGTGTTGTTGATAGTAACAGAGGCTCTTCTACTGATTGTTTGTCTCACCCACTGTCCTCCTCAGTCCAATAGGGGAAAGGAAAGTGTCCAAGGAACTTCCCCACATAGTTCCAGAGGGGAAAAGGACAGTGTCTGACCCACTGTTCCACCCAGTCCCAGAGGGGGAAAGGACAGTGTCTGCCCCACTGTCCCACTCAGTCCCAGAGGGGGAAAGGATAGTGTCTGACCCACTGTATCACCCAGTCCCAGAGTAGAAAGGACAGTGTCT
Organism: Scyliorhinus canicula; assembly: GCF_902713615.1. NCBI lineage: Eukaryota > Metazoa > Chordata > Chondrichthyes > Carcharhiniformes > Scyliorhinidae > Scyliorhinus > Scyliorhinus canicula. The sequence continues at coordinate 15,482,769 of NC_052158.1, read as the reverse complement.
GACCCACTGTCCCACCCAGTCCCAGAGGGCGAAAGGACAGTGTCTGACACACTGTCCCACCCAGTCCCAGAGGAGGAAAAGACAGTGTCTGACCCTTTGTCCCACCCAGTCCCAGAGGGGGAAAGGACAGTGTCTGACCCACTGCCCCACCCAGAGGGGGAAAGGACAATGTCTGAACCACTGTCCCACCCAGTCCCAGAGGGGGAAAGGACAGTGTCTGACCCACTGTCCCACTCAGTCCCAGAGGGGGAAAGGACAGTGTCTGACCCACTGTATCACCCAGTCCCACAGGGGGAAAGGACAGTGTCTGACCCACTGTTCCACCCAGTCCCAGAGGGCGAAAGGACAGTGTCTGACACACTGTCCCACCCAGTCCCAGAGGAGGAAAAGACAGTGTCTGACCCTTTGTCCCACCCAGTCCCAGAGGGGGAAAGGACAGTGTCTGACCCACTGTCCCACCCAGAGGGGGAAAGGACAATGTCTGAACCACTGTCCTACCCAGTCCCAGAGGGGGAAAAGACAGTGTCTGACCCACTGTCCCACCCAGTCCCAGAGGGGGAAAGGACAGTGTCTGACACACTGTCCCACCCAGTCCCAGAGGAGGAAAGGACAGTGTCTGACCCTTTGTCCCACCCAGTCCCAGAGGGGGAAACGACAGTGTCTGACCCATTGTCCCACCCAGTCCCAGAGGGGGAAATGATCCAAGGAACTTCCCCACATAGTTCCAGAGGGGGAAAGGACAGTGTCTGACAACTGCCCCACCCTGTCCCAGAGGGGGAAAGGACAATGTCTGGCCCACTGTCCCACCCAGTCCCAGAGGGGGAAAGGACAGTGTCTGACCCACTGTCCCACCCAGTCCCAGTTGGGGAAAGGACAGTGTCTGACCCAATGTCCACCAGTCCCCAGAGGGGAAAGGACAGTGTCTGACCCATTGTCCCACCCAGTCCCAGAGGGGAAAGGACAGTGTCTGACCCACTATCCCACCCAGTCCCAGAGGGGGAAAGGACAGTGTCTGACCCACTGTATCAACCAGTCCCAGAGGGGGAAAGGACAGTGTCTGACCCATTGTCCCACCCAGTCCCAGAGGGGGAAAGGACAGTGTCTGACCCACTGTATCAACCAGTCCCAGAGGGGGAAAGGACAGTGTCTGACCCATTGTCCCGCCCAGTCCCAGAGGGGAAAGGACAGTGTCTGACTCACTGTATCACCCAGTCCCAGAGGGGAAAGGACAGTGTCTGACCCACTGTATCACCCAGTCCCAGAGGGGGAAAGGACAGTGTCTGACACACTGTCCCACCCAGTCCCAGAGGGGGAAAGGACAATATGTGACCCAGTGTCCCACCCAGTCCCAGTTGGGGAAAGGACAATGTCTGACCCACTGTCCCACCCAGTCCCAGTGGGGAGGGGGCAGTGACAGGCCCACTGTCCCACCCAGTCCCAGAGGGTCTGTTAAATTGAAAACACAGATCTGTGCCAGACAGGGGCGACAAGGTGGCACAGTGGTTGGCACTGCTGCCTCAAGTCTGGAGCTCACCTTCCATTTCGTAAGTCCGCTGGTTGATGCGAAAGGTCTTCTCTATAGACCTACATTGCATCGTTCTGTGAATTAATAACAAAAAGTCATATTCTTGTTCACTCTCCCAGCTCCTTGATTGAACTCACTGTTCACAGCCCCAATGCTTTTCCGAGCAGCTTTTCTCCAGTAATTGTGAATGGGTTTAAGTTCCTCCCTCCTCCTGATTTTCTACTGTTCCTGAGATGCTTACCATGAAGACAGATACAAAATGTTTGTTCAAAGTTTCTGCCATTTCCTTGCTTCCCATTAATTTCCCAGTCTCACCCTCTTTTCCTTTTTATCTGCTTGTAGAATCCTTTACTGTCTGATTTCATTGGGGCAATTCTAACTCCCCATTGTGCCTGGCTCACCTCCCGCTATTGCATGGAGAATAGCAAGAGAGGCCTGAAACATGGTTTGTGTCAGGCACCGAATGGAGCACGATGCGCCCGGCCTGTGCCAGCCGGCAGCCGGTGTGATCGGCATCACACCGACACTGGAAATGAGCCAGAGTCACATGTTTAAATGAGTCTTTTAACTCATCCAAATATGTTCATCCCTTTGGAGGCCAGATTATCTCGGCATCTGAGGTTCACAGGCCCCACTGGCAGCCCGTGAGGTTGGACCGAATCGGTGCTGGTTTCCAAAAATGCAAACCAGACATGACGGCCTCTCCGGGGCTCGGAGGCCAGGTGGTCGGACACAGGTCAGGTTAGTCAGTGTTCTGGCGCTTGCTCCTGGCACCCTGGCAGTGTTAACCTAGCACTCAACAAGTTGGCACTGCCAGAGCGCCAAAGGGCATTGCTAAGGGATGGGGCCTGAGAGGGACCATATCCATGAAAGGAAGGGGAATTGAAGCAGGGGGTCTGAAAAGGGAGGGAATGAAGAGGAGGGATGAAGGGGAGGCCTGATGGGGCATGAAAGAGGGGGAACTGAAGAGGGTGCATGGATGGGGGGGGCCAACCTGAAATAGGCGGGGGAACTGAAAAGCAGGGCGACCCTTAAGATGTTGGGGCCCTCAGCGACATCATAGCAAATTCTGCTCACTTGTGGGGACAGGGTGCAGGGGGCAATGCTCCGATTCTAGCAAAGAAGTTTGGGGTTGGGTCCGGTTCACCCTTATGTCTGCCTGACGTGGGAGGGGGTATGTGGTGTAGACAGTTAGTGATGGGGGAAGTTGCCCCTCCTTGTCAAGGGATGAAATTGTTGACCACATCTTCAGTGGGGGTTTAGGGTCTGTGATAGCCAGTCAGTAACCATTCCTGGGCATAGGACAGACCCAGCAGAGGTGGCAGCACAATCGAGAGGACGTTGCCTTCAACATCTATTCTTGGCCCCATGAAGTCTCATGGCTTCAGGTTAAACATGATTACCCCAAATGGCCACCATCAGCTGATGAATCAGTACTGCTCCATGTTGAACACCACTTGGAGGAAGCACTGAGGATGGCAATTAGACAAAGTATGCTCCATGTGGGGGATTTCAATGTCCATCATCAAGAGTGGCTCTGTAATACCACCATAGACCGAACTGTCCGAGTCCTAAAGGACTTGGCTCCTAGACTGGGACTGCAGCAGGTGGTGAGGGAACCAACAAGAGGGAAAAACACACTTGCCTCATCTTCACCAATCTGTCTGCTGCAGATATATCTGTCCATGACAGTATCGGTAGTCGTGACCACCGCACTGTCTTTGTGGAGTCAAAGTCCCATCTTCATATTGAGAAGATACCCTCCATCGTGTTTTGTGGCACTACCACCGTGCTAAATGGGATGGACTTTGAACATATCTCGCAACTCAAGACTGGGCATTCATGAGGCGCTGTGGGCCATCAGCAGAAGCAAAATTGTCTGCATCCAGAATCTGCAACCTCAGGATCCGGCATATCCCCCACTCTACCATTACCACCAAGCCAGGTCAAAGGCAGGTCAGTAGATACCTGGGAACCCCACCACCTGGAGGTTTCCCTCCAAGTCACTCAGCAACCGGGTAATATATCGCAATTCCTTCACTGTCACTGGGGCATCATCCTGGAACTCCCTTCCTAACAGCACAGTGGGTGTACCTACAACTCAGGGACTGCAGCAGTTCAAGAAGGCAGCTCAGCACCACCTTGTGAAGGGCAACTAGGGATGGGCATTAAATGTTGACCTAACCAGCGACGCCCACATCCCGTAAATGGATAAAACAAAAAATCCCAATCTTCTGGCCACTAATCGTGGCAGCATAGTGTCTTTTCTTTCGATTCAGATAAAGATCCAATAGATTACAAATAAGTCCAATGTAAAAACAGACCCTCTGAGAAAAAGTTTCTATGTGCCGTTGAATGGCTCGTGAGCAGCGCTCCCAGTGGGAATGGGAAACACTCGGGTTTTCCCGCTGGCGGGAGCACTTAGCCTCAAAACGGGAGAATTGTGCCTCTTGTTCATTACAAAGGGAATGGAATTTAAAGTAGGGATGAATTGCTGCAGTTGTGTCAGACCTTGGTGAGACTACACCTGGAGTACTGTGTACAGTTTTGTCTCCTTATTTGAGAAAGGTTATAATTACATTTGAAGCAGTTCAGAGAAGGTTCACTCGACTGGTTCCTGGAATAAGGAAGTTATCCAATGAGGAAAGATTGAACTATATCTATTGGAGTTTAGAAAAATAAGATGCAATCGTACTGTAACACATAGGCCTGCATTTTACGTGTCTTTGCTGTTGGTTTGTAGATGGTGGGGGGAGCGGGTGGTAAGGCAGTGAGCATAAACCTCTTTGGATGGACATCCTTCTGGGTTCTGTCTGGCCTGACCTCTGCAATTTTATGGGGGTGTCACAAAGTACAAACAGCCTCAATGTTTGAGGCTGGTTCAGAGTTTCCAACTATGCAATAAGCCTTAAAATAATCAGGTTCAGAACTCTGGTGGGAAGTCTGGGGGGGGCTCCTCCACTTTTAGCTCCCCCCACTCCCGCTCCACCAACCACCCAAATGCTACTGAAGCTCCAATAACTTCAGGCACTTCCTCCCTCCTTTCCAAGCCACTTCCCCAAAATTCCAATTCCCCACTGTCCAATCCCCAAGCCTTTGCGACCCTTCCTGCCCTGAGACCAAACATTCCTCGTCCCGGAATCTCAGGGTTTAGGCTCCAGGGACTGCATGCAGTTCCAGTCCTGTCCACTGCATCTTCTGGCGCTGCAGAGTCTGGAGAGCCAATCAGATAGTCCAGCATCTCTCTGTCTAAGGTGGGACTTCCTCCGGAGTGAGGGTTGGAGCTCCCTGTGTTCAATTAATGCTCATTGGAGCCCAAAATCTCTCTGGGAAAGACATGTTGGGAAACTATACCATCCCAAAAATCCTGGCCATAAGAGCCTGAGGGGACTTGACGGGGTGGATACTGAAAGGATTTCCCTTCTGGGAGAGACTAGAACCGGGCAACACAGTTTTAAAAAAAGAGATCTCACTTTGAAGAAGAGAAATCTTTTCTTCAGAGGGTCGTGAGTCTTTGGAACTCTCGTCCCCAGGAAACATTGGAAACAGGGTTATTGAATATTTTCAAGGTTGAATTAGGTAGATTGTTTATCGATAAGGGAGTCATAGGGTATGGCTGGGAGGATTGAAAGTGGAGTTGAAGCTACAACAGCTCAGCCTTGATCCTATTGAATGGCGGAGCCGGTGTGAGGGGCTGAATGGCTGACTCAACCTGCTCATTCGTATGTTTGTTTGTATGTACAGCACAAAGGGAGTAGTCCATTCGGTCCATCCTGCCTGTGCTGGTGGTTCAACAATGTTCAGAGGCACAAGTGTGGTCAACCCAAGCCATATAAGCAGTGAAGTACGCACTCGATGTCCCGGATCGCTCCTTTCATGTGCAATGCGGTGGTGCTCTTGGATGTGAACACGAAGTTTGCACTGTCAATGGAACGGAAAACATGCAGAAAAAATGCCGGGTTCGCTGCCACCGCAAGGAAGTACCATTTTCCCGAGTACTGCAGAAGGAGAAAGAAAAACAAACCCCATCAGGCAAACTCCATGGAGATTACAGACAAAGTTATCCTGGCTAACAGAGGTTACAAAGTATTAGAAGGTGTCTTCAGCACAGAAACAGACCAAATCAACAGATGAGGCTAAAGGCAACAAAAATAATAAGGGAACTGTGGGTTGGTAAGTCTTTGGGTCCTGCTGAATTTCCTCCAAGGGTGTGAGAAGTGGCTGGTGAGATAATTGATCCGCTAGAATCGGAATGGGGCCAATATCCTAGCGGGCAGGTTTGTTCGTGCTGTTGGGGGGGGGGGTTTAACGAATTTGGAGGGAGATGGGTTGCAGAGTGTAGGTACAGTACAGGGTCATGCACAGTTAAATATAGAAGAGAAAACTGTCAGTCTGAAAGGCAGAGCAAAGATAGACATGTTTGGACACAAGGGAATATGGGAGGGGGATTTGGCTTCATGCATCAGGCTGTGCACATTCTGGGATCCTGGGCTGTGCTGAAAAGAGAATCCTGCAGCCAATAACAGAGTCCAGCACTGAATCCTTGGAATAAGTTCACGGAGGCAGAAGTCCCTTCACCAGATTTCCTTTTATTTACAAAACCAACAGCAGAACAACCATGTAAATTCAGCTCGCTGTCTGTGGGAGTGCAGAGGTACTGATACTCCCTGTTATACACAGAAAAGAGTTCCCTGACTCGGCCACTAATTAGGGAACTCACATTCTAAATGGCCAATCTCAAAGGCCTGATCTAAGCCATTACAATGCTATTGGCGGGATTGCCCATTGGGCTAATCAAACGGGTAGCAATCCGATGGAGGAGGATTTCTTGGAATGTATAAGGGATGGTTTTCACGACCAATATGTCCAGGAACCAACTAGAGAGGAGGCCATCCTTGAATGGATATGGTGGAATGAGAGAGGATTAATTTGCAATGTTGTGGTTATAGAGAAATACAGCACAGAACAGGCCCTTCGGCCCACGATGTTGCGCCAAACTTTTGTCCTAGGTTAATCATAGAATTTTGGACAATTTTTCATGGCCAATCCACCCAACCTGCACATCTTTGGACTGTGGGAGGAAACCGGAGTACCCGGAGGAAACCCACGCAGTCACGGGGAGGATGTGCAGACTCCACACAGACAGTGACCCAAGTCGAAATCGAACTTGGGACCCTGGAGCTGTGGAGCAATTGTGCTATCCACAATGCTACCGTGCTGCCCTTAAGAAGTTAACCTACACTCCCTTATTCTACCCTAATCCAAGTACCTATCCAATAGCCGCTTGAAGGTCCATAAATTTTCCGACTCAACTACTACCACAGGCAGTGCATTCCATGCCCCCACTACTCTCTGGGTAAAGAACCTACCTCTGACACCCCCTCTATATCTTCCACCATTTATCTTAAATTTATGTCCCCTTGTAATGGTGTGTTCCACCCGGGGAAAAAGTCTCTGACTGTCTACTCGATCTATTCCCCTGATCATCTTATAAACCTCTATCAAGTCGCCCCTCATCCTTCTCCGTTCTAATGAGAAAAGGCCTAGCACCCTCAGCCTTTCCTCGTATGACCTACTCTCCATTCCAGGCAACATCCTGGTAAATCTCCTTTGCACCTTTTCCAAAGCTTCCACATCCTTCCTAAAATGAGGTGACCAGAACTGCACACAGTACTCCAAATGTGGCCTGACCAAGGTTTTGTACAGCTGCATCATCACCTCACGGCTCTTAAATTCAATCCCTCTGCTAATGAACGCTAGCACACCATAGGCCTTCTTCACAGCTCTATCCACTTGAGTGGCAACTTTCAAAGAACTATGAACATAGACCCCAAGATCTCTCTGCTCCTCCACATTGCCAAGAACCCTACCGTTAACCCTGTATTCCGCATTCAGATTTGTCCTTCCAAAATGGACAACCTCACACTTGTCAGGGTTAAACTCCATCTGCCACTTCTCAGCCCAGCTCTGCATTCTATCTATGTCTCTTTGAAGCCGACAACAGCCCTCCTCACTATCCACAACTCCACCAATCTTCGTATCATCTGCAAATTTACTGACCCACCCTTCAACTCCCTCATCCAAGTCGTTAATGAAAATCACAAACAGCAGAGGACCCAGAACTGATCCCTGCGGTACGCCACTGATAACTGGGCTCCAGGCTGAATATTTGCCATCCACCACAACTCTCTGTCTTCTATCGGTTAGCCAGTTTGTTATCCAACTGGCCAAATTTCCCACTATCCCATGCCTCCTTACTTTCTGCATAAGCCTACCATGGGGAACCTTATCAAATGCCTTACTAAAATCCATGTACACTACATCCACTGCTTTACCTTCATCCACATGCTTGGTCACCTCCTCAAAGAATTCAATAAGACTTGTAAGGCAAGACCTACCCCTCACAAATCCGTGCTGACTATCCCTAATCAAGCAATGCCTTTCCAGATGCTCAGAAATCCTATCCCTCAGTACCCTTTCCATTACTTTGCCTACCACCGAAGTAAGACTAACTGGCCTGTAATTCCCAGGGTTATCCCTATTCCCTTTTTTGAACAGGGGCACGACATTCGCCACTCTCCAATCCTCTGGTACCACCCCTGTTGACAGCGAGGACGAAAAGATAATTGCCAACGGCTCTGCAATTTCATTTCTTGCTTCCCATAGAATCCTTGGATATATCCCGTCAGGCCCGGGGGACTTGTCTATCCTCAAGTTTTTCAAAACGCGCAACACATCTTCCTTCCTGACAAGTATCTCCTCAAGCTTATCAGTCTGCTTCACGCTGTCCTCTCCAACAATATGGCCCCTCTCGTTTGTAAATACTGAAGAAAAATACTTGTTCAAGACCTCTCCTATCTCTTCAGACTCAATACACAATCTCCCGCTACTGTCCTTAATCGGACCTACCCTCGCTCTAGTCATTCTCATATTTCTCACATATGTGTAAAAGGCCTTGGGGTTTTCCTTGATCCTACCCGCCAAAGATTTTTCATGCCCTCTCTTAGCTCTCCTAATCCCTTTCTTCAGTTCCCTCCTGGCTATCTTGTATCCCTCCAGCGCCCTGTCTGAACCTTGTTTCTTGAGCCTTACATAAGTCTCCTTCTTCCTCTGGTTGCATGAACCTTTCGGGGAAAGTGACTAATATGGTAGAATTCTTCATGGAGGGTGACACAGTTACGTCTGAGACTAGGGTCCTGACCTTATAGAAAGCTAACTTTGATGGATTGGGATGCGCATTGGCTAGGATAAGCTAGCAAATAATACTTAAGGGATTGATGATGGGTAGGCAGTGACAGACATTTAAAGAACACATGGATGAACTTCAACAATTGTACATTCCTGTCTGGCACAAGAGTAAGACGGGGAAGGTGGTTCAACATGGCTAAGAAGGGAAATCAGGGATGGTGTTAAAGCCAAAGAGGAGGCATATAAATTGGCCAGAAAAAGCAGCAAGCCGAAGGACTGGGAGAAATTTAAAATTCAGCTGAGGAGAACAAAGGGTTTAATTCAGAAGGGGAAAACAAAATATGAGAGTAAGATTGCAAAAAACATAAAAACTGTCTGCAAAAGCTACCATGGAAATGTGGAGGGAAAAAGACTGGTGAAGTCAAATGGAGGTCCCTTACAGTTAGAATCAGGTGACTTCATAAAGGGCAACAAAGAGATGGCAGACCAGCTGAACAAATACTTTGGATCTGTCTTCACTGAGGAGGACACAAATAACCTTCTGGAAATACTAGGGACAGAGGGTCCAGCATGAAGGAGGAACTGCAGGCAATCCTTATTCGTCAGGAAATTGTATTGGGGAAATTGATGGGATTAAAACCCAATAAGTCCCCTGGTCCTGATGCTCCGCATCCCAGAGTACTTAAGGAAATGGCTCCAGAAATAGTGGACGCATTGGTGATCATTTTCCAGCATTCTATAGACTCTGGAAGAGTTCCAATGGATTGGAGGGTAGCTAATGTAATCCCACAAAGGAGGGAGAGAGTAAACAGGGAATTATAGACCGGTTAGCCTGACATCGATGGTGGGAAACGAGTAGGAGCTGATTTAGCACAATGGGCTAAACAGCTGGCTTTACACCCAATACGAGCGCCAGACCTTTTCAGATCTGGACATGTTTTCTTTCAGCCGCAGTCAGCATTCGGCAGGTGAAAGCAATCAGGTGGTGACGGCCTTTGTCCAATCGATGGGACAAAACAGCCCCAATGCCAGACAGTGAGGCAGCGCATGTGACAGACAGTCGGAAAATGTGTCAACCTCTGAAGAAGAAAATCACCGCTTCAGCTTGTTAAACGCCGTATCCTGGGCCTTGCCTACAGCCCAAGGCTGATGGTTTTTCAAAAGCAAGTGGTGGGGTGGGGTGGGGGGGGGGGGGGGGGGGGGGGGTAGCCAGATTCAGAATGAAGTGCCCATAACAATTCATTAATCGAGGTAAAGAGCAAAGTTCCGTTGCATCTCACGGAGTGGGGACCATTTTGATTGTCCTTACCTTCTCGATGACACGGTAGGCCATCTGGCTTACGAGACCTAATACTACATCTAAATGGAGGTACATCAGGCGTGGAAGTGGCCTGCTGCGATTCCTGCTCTGTGACCTCGGGTCCCCTTTGACGGCCATTTTCTGGAGCGACTGGGCCTGAATGACCGCAGCTGCTGCTCGGGCGTCCCAGGTAGCATGGTGCCACCCTGTTCTGCCTGCTACCCATGTGGCGCGCCAGGGACAGGAGAGTGGAGTCCGAGGCGCTGTGGGAGTCATTGACACGGGCCCCATCCCCTCTTCCTCACTCGGGGACCTCGATGGCCCCCAGGCTACTCCATGGGTTGGGGGTGCGAAGAGAGCTAACCCCTGAGGCTCCCATGCCAGTCATTTCCAGTCCTCGAGGCCCTCAAGTAGGGTCTCCATGCTCACAGCCATGGCGTACAGTGAGTGGACTATCTCCCTTTGGGACTGCGCAACATCACCCTCTAGGACTGGGCCAACTTCCTCTGTTTCTATGCCACATGGGCCAGTGTCCGGGGAATGCCGCCAACACCCGACGCCATGACCCACTGTGACTGGGCCAAGCTCTGGACAGTTGCCGCAATGCTCATGTGGCTCTGGTACATGCTGCCTGTGACAAGGCATTCCTGTCCTGGGCCTCGGCCACACCCGGCACAGTTTGCCAAGGCCTTTTACATCTTGACCCATTGCTGGGACCTTCGCCCTAAAGGCCTCCAACCCACATGCCATCCGTGCGGTGTTGGCACGCTCCTGCATGTGATTGGACCGCTCCAACTGCACCTGCGTGCGCTGGATAGTTGTCGACAATCCCTCATGCAGTCCCTGGCTCTGCGACTCCATCTCCATCCGGACGGCAGCTAGTCCCTGGGGTAGGGCTTCCCTCCAACTGTCCACCCCTCCGGGGTTCTACGTCCATCTGATGTCTGCAGCACTTGTCTGGTGCACACCAGGTTGTTCCCCAGGAGTCTCCTCATTAAAGTGTCTAATCGAGCTGAGTGTCTCTGGGAAGGTGGAAGGTGTTGGAGACAGCTGTGACAGCTGTCATGGGATGCAGGTCGAGGGCTCCCGTCACTGTCCATGTCCTCGTCGTCGCTGCTCTCCACTTGTGGTTCTGGATGGGGTCGGGGGTGGTGCCCTCACCACCAGCTCCTGACAGACACAGGACAGGACGCATGATTGCATTGTGGGCTGGGAGGGGGTGAGGGGGTATGGAGGGAAGGGTGTGTGGCAGGAGGGGGAGTGCAAAGAGGGTGTGGGGATGGTGGTGGTGGAGACGGGTTTGGGAGGAGGTGGGGGGGGGCGGGTAACCACAAATGTGCAGGGTCGCATTCCTCACCTGATGCTGCCCATCAGTTAGACACTGCAACACATGCAGCCCAGGGGGTGAGTAGCTGGTGCGTTCAGTCACCAGGGCCGCCGGCCATGGTGGGCGGTATGGGTGCCGATGTGTGGTGCAGGGTGGGGATTCGGCCACCCTCGAGGTGGGGCAGGGGGTTTGATGGGGCCGTGGGTATATGGGACACAGGTAGGAGCACAGCGCTGCCTCCTCACCCCGGCTGGCCTGATGAGTACGTGCAGCTTTTTGCGACACTGTGGCTAGTCCAAGCCCTTTTGCTCACGGCAAAATCGTGAAACGCGATTGGGAGGAGAATAGCTTCCGACGCAGAACTCGCGGTAGACACCGGTTTGACTCCAAATCGGGATGCTACGGCATCTCCAAAATGGCGTAAATGCATTGCTTGCTGCGCGGGCTAAAAGTACAGTCGGCACATCATTAGCTGGCCTGACGCCCGATACTCCGGGGCCTCAGCGATTTACCGCCTTGGATGGGCCGAGTTCCCGACGGCGTGGTTCACCTGTGGTTATAAACTGAACCTGGCATCGTGGCTACTGAGCGAGAGACAGGAGGTAGGAAATAGCGAAGAGTGACTGCGAGCTGCCCGCCTGGACACCGGGCGGCGGAGGGGGAGAGGTGGTGGTGGGGGGGGGGGGGAGCTGCCAGGGCTGGAGGGGGGGGGGAACAGGAGGCGTGGGCGGGTGGAGCAGCTGGAGGGGACCTGGGGACCCACCCTCCCATCCCAAACCCCCCCCACCTCCCCACCCACCCTCCCACCCCAAGCCCCCCCACCAAACCCCCCCGCCCAACCCCCCCACCCCCCCAACCCGCCCACCCCCCACCCCAAACCCCCCCACCTCCCCACCCAACCCCCCCTACCCCAAACCCCCCACCCAACCCCCCCACCCCCCCACCCCAAACCCCCCCACCCAGCCCCCCGCCCAAACCCCCTCAGCCAACCCCCCCACCCAACTCCCCCACCCCCCCAACCCACCCACCCCCCCACCCCAAACCCCCCCCAGCCAACCCCCCCCACCCAACTCCCCCACCCCCCCACCCACCCACACTCCCCACCGAACCCCCCCACCCCCCCACCCAACCCCCCCACCTTCCCCCCCCCCACAGGCACCAACCACCATTACAGTGGCCACCTTGCTGATCACCCACGACGGCCCCTGGTTCTACACAGTGACACTGGCCGTATGGATACGCCCACCCCACCCCCCTGCCCAACCGGCATCCACCCAACGGGGTACTACTCAGGGCCAGACCCACGGCAGCGCGCAGTGAGGGCAGTGCCAGCCAACGGTGCCCCTGCAGCAGGGATGGGCACCAGGACCGGGGGCACCGATGGGGCCAGAGTGTGGGGGTGGGAGGGGGGCATGCATGGGTGGGACCCAGAGTGCCAACCGGGACCACCATGTAGCCCAAGGTACCTGGTTGGGCACGCGGGAGTATGCGTCATGCTAACATTTTGGCCTTTCATCCCCTGCATTCGGATACCAACCCGTGATGCTGGCCGTCCTGGGGGCCCACTCTGGAGTTGACTCGGATCTGCACATTGGCAGCCATGGAGCACAGGGAATGTGCCATCACGCTGAGGATCCGTGCTACATCAGCCAATGACTGGGCCACGTTCCTCTGGGTGTGGACCGCCTCCTTCTGAGTCTGCGTCACGGCGGCCAACGCTTGGGCAATGCCGCCGACGTCCTCAGCCTTGGCCTGATGCGACAGGGCCATGCTGAGGAGCGCAGCTGCGATGCCCGGGCGGCTCTGGCACATGGCTGCCTGTGAGTGGGCAGCCCTGTCCTGGTCCTTGCCTCCCCGCCTGCACAGAATGCCCCTGCACACACTGACCCATATCTGACAATTGTTGCCCCCGTTGCCTCCACCGTGGATGACACCTGTCCGGTGTCAGCCTGGGTGGCACGCATGACCGGCACCACAGCTCCTGCACGCGGGTGGACTTCTCCATCTGCCCTTTCAGGTGCTGGAAGTCGGCCGTCATCCCACACACGGGATAGAGGGGGATGTAAAAGGGGTGGCGGATTTGCCCTACTGGTTAGGGAGAATATCACAGCTGTACTACGGGAGGACACCTCAGAGGGCAGTGAGACTATATGGGTAGAGATTAGGAATAATAAAGGTGCATCACAATGTTGGGGGTTTACTACAGGCCTCCCAACAGCCAGCGGGAGATAGAGGAGCAGATAGGTAGGCAGATTTTGGAAAAGAGTAAAAACAACAGGGTTGTTGTGATGGGAGACATCAACTTCCCCAATATTGAAATGAAATGAAAATCGCTTGTCACGAGTAGGCTTCAATGAAGTCTCCACATTCCGCCGCCTGTCCGGGGAGGCTGGTACGGGAATAGAACCGTGCTGCTGGCCTGCTTGGTCTGCTTTAAAAGCCAGCGATTTAGCCTGGTGAGCTAAACCAGCCCCTCAATATTGACTGGGACTCACTTAGTGCTAGGGGCTTAGACGGGGCAGAGTTTGTAAGGAGCATCCAGTAGGGCTTCTTAAAACAATATGTAGACAGTCCAACTAGGGAAGGGACTGTACTGGACCTGGTATTGGGGAATTAGCCCGGCCAGGTAGTAGAAGTTTCAGTAGGGGAGCATTTCGGGAACAGTGACCACAATTCAGTAAGTTTTAAAGTGCTGGTGGACCAGGATAAGAGTGGTTCTAGGGCGAATGTGCTAAATTGGGGGAAGGCTAATTGTCACCATATTAGGTGGAACTGAAGAACCTAGATTGAGGGCGGCTGTTTGAGGGTAAATCAACATCTGACATGTGGGAGGTATTCAAGTGTCAGTTGAAAGGAATTCAGGACCGGCATGTTCCTGTGAGGAAGAATGATAAATACGGCAACTTTCAGGAACCTTGGATAATGAGAGATATTGTAGGCTTCGTCAAAAAGAAAAAGGAGGCATTTGTCAGGGCTAGAATGCTGGGAACAGACAAAGTCTGTGTGGAATATAAGGGAAGTAGGAAGGAACTTAAGCAAGGAGTCAGGAGGGCTAGAAGGGGTCACAAAAGTCATAGGCAAATAGGGTTAAGGAAAATCCCAAGGCTTTTTACATGTACATAAAAAGAAAGAGGATAGCCAGAGAAAGGGTTGGCCCACTGAAGGATAGGCAAGGGAATCTATGTGTGGAGCCAGAGGAAATGGGCGAGGTACTAAATGAATACTTTGCATCAGTATTCACCAAAGAGAAGGAATTGGTGGATGTTGAGTCTGGAGAAGGGTGTGTAGATAGCCTGGGTCACATTGAGATTCAAAAGGATGAGGTGTTGGGCATCTTGAAAAGTATTAAGGTAGATATGTCCCCAGGGCCTGATGGGATCTACCCCAGAATACTGAAGGAGGCGAGAGAGGACTTGACAAAAATCTTTGGATCATCACTGTCTTAAGGTGATGTCTCGGAGGACTGGAGAATAGTCAATATTGTTCCTTTTTTTAAGAAGAGTGCAAGGACAATCCAGGGAACAACAGGCTGGTGAGCCTTACATCAGTGCTAGGGAAGTTACTGGAGAGAATTCTTTGAGACAGGATCTACTCCTATTTGGAAGCAAATGGACGTATTAGTGAGAGGCAGCATAGCTTTGTGAAGGGGAGGTCGTGTCTCACTAACTTGATAGATTTTTTCAAGGAGGTCACAAAGATGATTGATGCAGGTAGGGCAGTGGGTGTTGTCTATATGGACTTCAGTAAGGCCTTTGACAAGGCCCCTCATGGTAGATTGGTACAAAAGGTGAAGTCACACGGAATCAGGGGTGAGCTGGCAAGGTGGACACAGAACTGGCAAGGTCATGGAAGGCAGAGAGTAGCAATGGAAGGGTACTTTTCTAATTGGAGGGCTGTGACTAGTGGTGTTCCACAGGGATCAGTGCTGGGACCTTTGCTGTTCGTAGTATATATAAATGATTTGGAGGAAAATGTAACTTGTCTGATTAGCAAGTTTGCAGATGACACAAAGGTTGGTGGAATTGCGGATAGCGATGAGGACTGTCAGAGGATACAGCAGAATTTAGATCGTTTGGAGACATGGGCGGAGAGAGAGCAGATGGAGTTTAATCCAGACAAATTTGATGTCATGCATTTTGGAAGGTCTGATACAGGTAGGGAATATACAGTGAATAGTAGAACTCTCAAGAGTATTGAAAGTCAGAGAGATCTAGGTGTACAGGTCCACAGGTCACTGAAAGGGGCAGCACATGTGGAGAAGGTAGTCAAGAAGGCATACGGCATGCTTGCCTTCATTGGCCGGGGCAATGTGTATGAGAATTGGCAAGTGTATAGAACCTCAGTTAGGCCACACGAGGAGTATAGAGTTCAATTCTGGTCACCACACTACCAGAAGGATGTGAAGGATTTAGAGCGGGTGCAGAATAGACTTACCAGGATATTGCGTGGTATGGAGGGCATTAGCTATGAGGAGCGGTTGAATAAACTTGGTTTGTTCTCGCTGGAATGACGGAGGTTGAGGGGCGACGTGATAGAGGTCTACAAAATTATGAGGGGCATAGACAGAGTAGATAGTCAGAGGCTTTTTCCCAGGGTAGGGGGGTCAATTAATAGGGTGCATAGGTTTAAGGTGCAAGGGGCAAGGTTTAGAGGAGATGTACGAGGCAGGTTTTTTACACAGAGGGTAGTGGGTGCCGGAGGAGGTGGTGGAAGCAGGGACAATAGTGACATTTAAGAGGCATCTTGATAAATACATGAATAGGATGGGAATAGAGAGATACGGACCCAGGAAGTGTAGAAGATTGTAGTTTAGTCGGGCAGCATGGCTTGGAGGGCCAAAGGGCCAGTTCCTATGCTGTACTTTTCTTTGTCCTTTGTTCTTGTTGTTCCTGGGTCTCTGACTGCATCTCCACTGTGGCTGGCACTGGATGTCCCAGGAGCCCGGGACCCATCTGGATTGCAGCTGGTTCCTGGGGCCCGGCCTGCCCTCCGACTGTCCGACCCCTCGGCTGCTCCTTCCTCCACTACCGGACTGTGTGGTGCGCACCAGATAGTGTCCCAGGAGCCTCTTCACTAAAATGCCCAATTGAAGTGATAGCCTCTGGGATGGTGGAGGGTGTTGGAGACGCTGCGAAGGAAAGTCAGTGTCCTCCTCTGACCCGAGCTCCGGGGTGTCCTGAGACTCGGGAGGAGGGCTGGTGTCCGAGCTGCTCTGCCCCTCAGTGCTCGGCCGCCTGGGGCCAACAGCTCTGGCACTGGCTGGTGGTGGGTGGCCCCGCATGGGCCGGCCCCATCTCCGGCCAGTCCTGTAAGACACAAGATGGCATGTATGGTTAGACAGCAGGACTGGGGGGTGTGATGGCCAAACATGTGTCATGGGAATCCGCAACTGAGCGGGGTCTCACTCGCTCGCACGCTGTCGACCACTTTCCTCCGGGTTGCCAACCAGGTCCCGTGCCCTCTGCTCGGGCATGGTGAGGGGTCGGGTGGTCCCCCTCTGGTCTTCTCCTGCTCCCGGCAGTTGTGTACGGCCTTCTCCTGGGGGGTGGCAACACAAACAACGCCAGTGTTAGACATTCTGACGCATGCAGTCCAGGGGTTGGGTAGATGGTGGCATCAGTGGCCAGGGCACCCAGTTATTGTGGCTGGCATGGGTGCTGGCAGCTGGGGCAGGGTGGGGGTTCGACTGTCCCCCGGAGGCGGGGTCCGGGTTACATGTGTGTGTGGGGGGTTGGTGCCTGGGGCACAGCGCAGTCTACTCACCCTGGCTGCCCTGAGGGGGTCGCACAGTTTCTTCCTGCACGGAATGCCAGTCCAGATGAGGTAGCCCATGGCGCTGACCGCATCTGTCACCTGCACCCAGGCACGGGGAACGGCGGCGCCTGGTGGCCTATCTCCCGGGCCGGGATACAGGGTGATCCTTCTCTCCTCCACGGCGTCCAGGAGGGTGTCCAGCTCAGCGTCCCTCAACCGTGGCACTGCTCTCTTTCCAGCCATCTCGTTGGATGGGACGGTGTGTGTGGCCGTTTAAGTGCAGCATGTGAGCCTCATATGCAGTAATCACGGACCCGGCGAATCCGCCGCCATTTTGCTTGGAACCGGTTGTGTTCCACGTGGCGATGGTGCGAGCCCATTAGGGCTGCTAAATCGGAGCACCTGTTGCGTGTTTTTGCGGTCGCAAAACACCTCTGTTTCCACGGCGGCGTCAGCACTTAGTCTCAAAATCAGACAATCCAGCTCCTGGTGTCAACACCAAGGGCGATTCTCCGCTCCCCACGCCGGGTGGGAGTATCGCGGGAGGGCCGGGCGATTGACGCCAGGCCGCCCTGGCACACCCCGCGATTCTCCCACACCCCCCAGAATGGCACTACCCAAGGTCAACACCTCCACCCTATCCCCATAACCCAGTAACCCCACCCAAAACTAAGGGCAATTTTGGACACTAAGGGCAATTTATCATGGCCAATCCACCTAACCTGCACATTTTTGGACTGTGGGAGTAAACCGGAGCACCCGGGGGAAACCCACGCATACACGGGGAGGATGTGCAGACTCCGCACAGATAGTGACCCAAGCCGGAATCGAACCTGGGACCCTGGAGCTGTGAAGCAATTGTGCTATCCACAATGCTAACGTGCTGCCTTTCAGAACAAATTAATCTACACTCCATCATTCTACCGTAATCCATGTACCTATCCAATAGTGACTTGAAGGACCCTAATGTTTCCGACTCAACTACTTCCACAGGCAGTGCATTCCATGCCCCCACTACTCTCTGGGCAAAGAACCTACCACTGACATCCTCCCTATATCTTCCGTCATTCACCTTAAATTTATGTCCCCTTGTAATGGTTTGTTCCACCCGGGGAAAAAGCCTCTGGCTGTCTACTCTATTCCCCTCATTATCTTATTAACCTCGATCAAGTCGCCCCTCATCCTTCTCCGTTCTAATGAGAAAAGGCCGAGCACCCACAACCTTTCCTCGTAAGACCTACTCTCCATTTCAGGCAACATCCTGGTAAATCTCCTTTGCACCTTTTCCAAAGCTTCCACGTCCTTCTTAAAATGAAGCAACCACAACTGCACACTACTCCAAATGTGGCCTTACCAAGGTTTTGTACAGCTGAATCATCACCTCACGGCTCTTAAATTCAATCCCTCTGCTAATGAACGCTGGCACATCATAGGCCTTCATCACAGCTCTATCCACTTGAATGGCAACTTTCAAAGATCTATGAACATAGACCCCAGGATTTGTATCAGAGAATCCCGGCCAAACCACATGAAGCCCTGACTCCCTCAATTACCCAAAGTTACTCTGACAACCCTGCTATGAAGTTATATTCAGAGGACATGTTTCAACTCTCACTGGCAGCTTCCTCTTGTTTCGTTAGCAACTTATTGGATTTCATTCTGAAATCTTAAGGTATGGAATTCTTAAACTCGTCTTAGAGAATGATCTTTCTCAGTCTCATAGGTAATCTCAACTTCCAATGCTCGTAGCCATCTATTAAAATTGTTCTGCTTACCCCTTTCAAACTCTGCATAAGGCTGTCTCAGCAGTCTCTTCAAATTCTGAAATTTCTGCCTATATGCTTCAGGAACCAGTTTGTGTGAATCTCGAATAGCCTTTTTTACATTTTCCAGAGATCTTTAACCCTTGATTGCTCCAATGAGTTACAGCTGGCAGACTAATTACAAACTGTTTATTTATAACAAGAATAAAAGATGAACCTATAATCGACTTCATAGAATAACACTCTCCTAGTCTACCTAATCTCAACACTCTGTCCGACCCTCCACCCAGACACTCAGACACATGGTAAAGGGTGGGAAAGGTTAAAACATTAACAGGAGTTAAGAGGTTTGCGAGGTTTGACAGCTCGCAACAGCTTGTCTCAGAGAAACAGAATATCAGAGCAGCAGTTTTCATGTGGTCTTTGAGTGGCCTGGTACCATTAATGGGAGAGGGTGTGATTCTCGTAAAGGGAACAAAGTCCCTGAGCGAGGGCATTTACTTGCGTGTTTTCTGACACTCACAGTGCCAAGAAACACATGGGTATTCAAGGTGCCCCACGTTGAATAAAGGGCCTTAACGGGGAATGGTCACCACGTCACCCCCTGGCTGCTATCAGAAGAGGCCTGAATTCCAACCCCAGTCCCTGCCTGGCTCAGTTGCACATTAAACCCGTCCAGGCCCCCACCGTGTAATTGGAGAGAAGCTGCCTATCCGCCTGATATTCTTTGTTTCTTACCTGATCCGTGTTGAGGATTCCAGTGGCCGAAGATTTTAAACATTTACATTGTTGGAAGAGAAAGACCGGGCAGAGAAATATTTTCCACAGTTGCTGGAACATGATTGTACAAAAGATAATCAGCAATTTCCAAAACAAATTGGACTGACTGATTCCCCACTGACAGCCTTCAGAGTGGACACCAAGTTCTGGACTCCGAGTTCTGAACTCCTTTATGTTGGGTTGTTTAGACAGGAGGCCAATTATTAACCGCATTTCCCAATCAGATTGAGCCACGCTGCAGAGGGGCAATTAGGAGGAAATAATGTTCCTCAGTGAGGAATGGTGTGTGGGGCCAATCTCCCATTTCTTGATTTTGATTTTCTATTCTTCACACCAAACCCACAGCTTCCAATCTTTCCCAGTTGTTCTACACTTTTGAAAAGTTTGCCCATGACTTTGGAAGAGCTATTCGTGTTCGACCATCATTTATCAAAATCTTGTCAGACACATGATGAAAATCCTGTCAAAATCCATCACTGATTGAGGCAAAATTATGGGGAAAAATGATGCAGGATTACTTTGGTTATTTTCTGCTATCCTCTCCCACCCCCTCCTCACATGGTCCAACTTCCCCCTAATTCCAACTCATGCAGACCCTCCTTTATTCCTCCACATTGTGTTGTTCCTCGTGTCTTAATAAAGCTCGTAGTCTCAAAGTTGGAGAAGATGCTTTATTGTGAATTCATTCTCTCTTCAGAGCTTAACTTACGGCTACCTCAAATGCTGCCTGCCTGTGTGTCTGTGTCCTGCTACGAGTTCTGCCTTCCGTGAAGTGCTGTCACTTCCTGTCCCTGTATATATATAGCTCTCCCGTGCTCCCTCTAGTGCTTGCTCAGTTGTATTACATCTAATCAGATCTACAATCACCACATCCCCCATTTTTTCTTTACATATTTTCTGTACATCGTTGAAGAAAATTGTACAAAACAGTTACTTATGATATGTGTATCTATACAAGTGATGGTCCTGTTGCATATTTTACAAAGCCAATTTATATTTATGAGTCCACTCTTAATAAAAACATTCATGAGTCCAAACTTGATGAATTTGTTCACTGAGTTTTTTCTTTTGTTGTTGTTGACGTGGTGAATGTTGTCGGTGTTCTTGTTATTTTAAGTAACCAATACGTCATCGCGTGGTTTTTGCATGGTCGAACCACTGATGTTGACTGACATGGACTTTTTTCTGTGCTTGTAGTATCGATTTATTATGTCATCTGCCTTGAAAGCTGGTGTGCTTGCTTGTTCTGGAGCAGATGTGAGTTTGTGCGATTCGTTGTCATCCCATGGCATGTTTGTAGTATTGTCATAGATTTGCAGTGTGCTGTGGCATTGTCCTTCATGTGCAGAGTTGTACCATTTTGTACAAGTCGTTGTTTCATTGCTGTTGTTTCTGTCGTTCCTGTCTTTGTTGTTTTCGTTGCCGTTCTTGTTGCTGTTTTTGTCGTTTCTGTCTTTGTTGTTGTTGCTATCTTTGTTATTCTTCTTGTTGGTTTTGTTGTTCTTCTTGTAGTTTTTGTCGTTGTGCTTGTAGTTTTTGTTGGTGCTGTTGTTCTTCTTGTTTCCACAGTGCTTCTTGCGATTTTTGTTGTTCTTGTCGCGCTTCATGTTGCTTTTGTTCTTGCTGTTGTTCTCGTTTCTGCTGTGCTTCTTGTGGCTTTTGTTTTTCTTGTTATGCTCAATGAGTGTCCCGTGTGGATAATTTGAGTCATTGTCACAGTTATTGGTGCGAGCGTCCTTTGTGGAATCTGTTGCATTGAACGTTTCGTCTCGAGAATGGTGAGACTGATCTGATGTTGCATTGATGCTGGTGACATCAGTCATTTTTGGTGGATTTGATTCGTCGTCTTTGCTTTCTTGGTGCTCCTCTTCTGGAGTCAAATTCTTCACGATTTCATCTGACGCGGTCTTTCTGGACTCTTGGTGCTCCTCTTCCGGAGTCAAATTCTTCACAATTTCATTTGACGCGGTCTCTCTGGATTCTTGGTGCTCCTCTTCCGGAGTCAAAATCTGCATGATTTCACTTGACGTGGTCTCTCTGGACTCTTGGCGCTCCTCTTCTGGAGTCAAAATCTTCATGGTTTCTGTTGATGTTGTCTCACTGGACTCTTGGTGCTCCTCTTCTGGAGTCAAAATCTGCATGGTTTCTTTTGGCGTGGTCTCACTGGACTCTTGGTGCTCCTCTTCTGGAGTCAAAATCTGGATGGTTTCTGTTGGCGTGGTCTCTCTGGACTCTTGGGTGGCCCTACTCTGTACTTCTGTAAAGACAAGCTGAAAACTGTCAGTCTCGCTGTGATCCTGTACCTCCTGTATGTCGAGTGTGATCACCTTGTCACTGTTATCGCATGCAGTTGGTAGATGTACATTGTCTTCTTCTTGTTTATGTGAGCTTGGTAGACTTTCATAGTCTGCCTGTGGTTGCTCAGATACGGCGGGTTGACCTTCATGGTCTTGTTCATGCATGGTGTTCGCCAGGGAGTGTTTGCTTGCTTCCCTTTTGGAGTCTTTCATCACTCTCACTGTGGAGCCTGTCATCGCTCTCTGTGGAGTCTTTCTGTGCTCTCTGTGCGTCATCTTCGTCTTGGGTATTGCTGTCATCCAATGTATCGACGATCTGCCATGGCACCATGGTGTTGGATTCATCTACCACGAGTAGATTCGTGTTGAGCTTTGTGACCGTGTCGCTGATGCTGTGATCAGCATATCCAAATAACTCAGCCAAGTCTGAGTAGTATTCTTCGAAAACCAAATCACCTTGGTTGGATTCATCTACCACGAGTAGATTCGTGTTGAGCTTTGCGACCGTGTCGCTAATGCCGTGATCAGCATATCCGAATAACTCAGCCATATCTGAGTAGTACTCTTCGAAAAACAAATCATCTTTTTTTGTTTCGTATTTCCTTTTGTTCTCTTCACTTTGGGTGGTGCAAACTGCTTTTTCCAGGGTGTTGCGCGAGTTGTTTTCAACTGCTGGTTTAAGTTCAGGCGTTTTTCTGTGTTCTGAGGCAAGAAAATTTGGTTTTACCGCTTTAAGAATTTTGTTTTCAGTTTTCGGGCATTTCCCTTTTAAGTAGGCGTGGTCCGGATGCTCAGACGTCATGACGCTCGTGACGTCATGCGTAGGAATCAATTGCGCATGCGCAAATCGGCCTTCCTTTACTGTGCGGTTTTGTGTCCACTGCGCAAAATCCTACCAACTGTTCTGGCTTGAGACAATTCACACCTCTTTAACCTGGATCTGTAATGATTTGATTACCTGCAAATGCTCGCATTCCAAGCATTGTCCAGCATCTCTGACTTTGTCTATATAAATGTTTCTGGAACATACCTCGCCATTCACCTGAGGAAGGAGCTGCGCTCCGAAAGCTCGTGTTTGAAACAAACCTGTTGGACTTTAACCTGGTGTTGTAAGACTTCTTACTGTGCTCACCCCAGTCCAACGCCGGCATCTCCACATCATAGTATATAAGTGAATGTTAGAGTGAGGTGACCCATCAGGCTGGCTGGAGGAAGCTGAAGAGAGGTTGCTTGTGCATGATCTTACTGTTACTCATCTGATGTTTTCTATATAGGTTCCCCACAGTAAATGATAATAAATCGTTTATAGCTTTAGCTACAAATGTTCTTGTAATATAAACCAGGCCAACTGACAAGAACATGACAGACACAACTAATAAATTGGTCTCCATCCAAGCCCCTGGCTGTAAGGGATTCCCAGTCAATAGGGAGGAAGTCAAAATCATCCATCACAACTACCCAGGGTTTTTCCACACCTTTTCAGTATCTGACTAGACAACTGCTCATCTGCTTTGGTTTTGGGCTGTTGGGAAGTCTTCAGCACACTCCCAACAGTGTGACTTTACCCTTCTTATTCCTGAGCTCCACCCATAATGCCTCACTACAAGATCCCTCCAATGTGTCCTCCCTCAACACAGATGTGATCTGCTTCCTAATCAGAAATGCAACTCCTGCACCTCTTTTGCTTCCCCTCTGCCCCGTCTAAAATGATATCCCAGAATGTAAAGTTGCCAGTCCTGTCCCACATTTAAACGTGACTCCATAATTGTAATTGCATCATAGTTCCATGCAGTAATCTAGGCTCTCAGTTCACCTGTCTTGCCTGTTATACTTCTTGCATTGAAGTAAATGCACTCCTGACCTACAGTCCTGCTGAGCCCTGCAGCTTCCCTCTGCCTGCTCTTACTCTGTGCTATGTTTATCTCAGTCTCATTTTTTTCCCCAGTCTCTACACTTACTGGTCTGCTTTCCGTCCCCCCCCCCCCCCCCCCCCCTCGTTCCCCCCCCCCCCCCCCCACCTCCCCCGCCACACTAGTTTAAACCCTCCCGAACAACACTAGCAAACCTCCCGCCCAGGATATTGGTGCCTCTCCAGTTCAGATGCAACCCAATCTTCTTGTACAGGTCCCAACATCCCCAGAAGACATCCCAGCGATCCATATATCTAAAGCCCTCCCTCCTGTACCAACCCTTTAGCCATGTGTTCAACTGTACTATCTCCCTGTCCCAACCCTCACTAGCACGTGGCACAGGGAGTGATCCTGAGATTACAACCCTACAGGTCCCGCTTTTTAGCTCCCGACCTGACTCCCTGAATTGCCTTTGCAGGACCTCTTCCTTCCTATGTCATTAATACCAATGTTGACAATGACATCTATCTGTTTACCTTCCTGTTTCTGGATGTTCTGTAGCCATTTAGAGACATACAGGACCCTGGCACCAGGGAGGCAACACACCATCCTAGAGTCCTGTTTGCAGCCATAGAAACATCAGTCTGTGCTCATGACTATCGAGTCTTCTACTACTTTCATCTGTTTGAACTTAGCCCGACCCTGCTCTACAGCAGAACCAGTTGGTGCCACAGGCCTGGCTGCTGCTGGCATCTTCCCCTGAGAGGCTATTCCCCCCAACAGTATTCAAAACAGTATACCTGTTTGAGAAGGGTGTAGCCACAGAAGGCTCCTGCCTTACATGCCTGCCTCTCCTCACAGTCACCCATCTACCTGTCTGAACCTGTGGTGTGACCATCTCCCTGAAAGTAGTCTCTGTCATGCTCTCGTCCCCCTGTGTGCTCCGCAATGTGTCCAGCTGCTGCTCCAACTGAACTATGGGTTTGTGACGAGATGCAGCTGGTCACACTTGCCGCAGACGTAGTCGTCAGGGATGTTGGCAAGCTCCCTGTTCTCCCACATCTGGCAGGAGGAGCATATCACTGCACTAACTGCCATCGCTGCCCTTGACACTGAAGAAAGATAAAATAATTAGAATCTTATCTTGCTCGACCTCCTCACAGTGCCTTTTTTTTTGTTAGAGGAGGAGGGAGGGAAACACTCATACAGTGTTTTGGGCTTAACCGCTCCTTGACATCAGTTCTTTGGCTACCCACAGTACGGTCGAGGTGACTGAGTTGACTTCTTCCAGAATCCTCGTCTGCGCCCTCTGCTGGATCAGCTTTCCTCAGAAGGCAACACCTTTATCCCAGGAATTAATGAAGTGAACCTTCTGTCAACTACCTTGAAGCATATTCCTTTTGAGTAAGGAGACTAAAGCAGTCCTCTCGGTGTGGTCTCACTAACTCCCTGTGTGCTTGTAGCAACACTTCCCACTTTTATCCTCCATCCACCTTGTGATCAAGGCCAACACCCCATTTGCCTTCCAATTGCTTGCGGTACCTGCAGGCTAACCTTTCATGTCCGAGGACACCCAGCTCTCTCTGTATGGCAGCATGCTGCGGTCTCTCCATTTAAATAGTATTCTACTTTCCCATTCTTCCTGTCAAAGTGGACAATCTTACAGTCTCCCTCATTGTTGTCCATCTGCCAATTCTTTGCTCACTCACTGAATCTATCTATATCACTTTGCAGATTCTTTGTGTCCTCACAGTTTGCTTTCCTGCAGATCTTTGCATTGTCAGCAAATTTGACTGCAACATACTTGGTCTATTCACCCAAATTGTGAATATATTAAACAATTGATACCCCAACACTAATCCCTGTGACACACCACAAGATATGATTCAGCAATGTGAAAATGAGTCACTTATCCAGACTCTTTGTCCACTGTTGGTTGGCCAAACCTCTAACCATGCTAACATATTACCATGAGCACGTCTCGTGTGTGGTAAACTTTTATGGGCACCCCATCAAATGCCTTTTTCTAATCCAGATATACAACCGATTCTCCTTTATTCATCCCGCTATTCATCCTGGATCATACATTCTCAAAGAATATTGAGGCAGTAAAAGATCCTTGTCCTTTTACCATCCATTCTAGCACATTTCCTTTTATAAATTAATTGAAAAATTAAGGTTATGATCCACTCTTACAAACTTTAGCTTCCCCAGAAGAGAAGGGGAGAAAGAGAGCTTGAAGGAGTGGGGGGGGGGGGGGGGGGGGGGGCTGCTACTTATTACTAACCTCGGGCTTGTGATGGAACAAAAAATGTTGTTTGGTTCATGGATTTAGCAGGGTGTTGAAACTCCTGGTGATTGAACTCAGTCATTGGAGGAGATGTGCCTGTATTGGGAGGGGAGAAAAGAACAAAGAGGCTGAGAGAGACACACACATTTTAATCATGTGGTTTGTCCAGTCAGACGAGTTTTTACAGCGTGAAAAGAGGTCCCTCGAAGGCTATGGTTTTTCATGTGCTGATTAAAATACTTCGTAAAAGCTGTGAGGCTTCCCACCCCTGCCACCTTTTTCAGGCAGCGAGTTCCAGATACCAATCACCCTCTGGGTGAAAACTTTTCCTCAAATCCTCTCTGAACGTCTAGCCCCTTTCCTTAAATCTATGACCCTGGTTACTCACATCTCAATAAGGCCCCCCCATCAGACTTCTCTACTCACAGGAAAGCAACCCCAGTCTGTCCAGTGTCTCTAGGTAGCTGAACCGCTCCAGTCCAGTCAACATCCTGGTGCCCTTTTGACGCCAGTTTTCCTGGCGTAAAAGACCAGTTTTCACAACGGCGTGAGGACATAGTTCCGAGAACGGAGAATCCAGCCCATGATATCCCTTTGACAAAGCCATGCTGACTATCGTTGATTAATCCTTGCCTCCCGAAGTGGAGACTAATTCTGTCCCTCAAAGTTCTTTCCAATAATTTCCCTACCAGTACAGTTAGACTCACTGAGCTGTAATTTCCTGGTTTAGCCATTCATCTTTATTGAATGATTGTTCCACATTAGAATCTTAGAATCCTTACAGTGCAGAAGAAGACAATTCGTTCCATCGTGTCTGCACTGAATGAGCAGCCTTCCTAGGCACGCTCCCCCAGCCCAATCCAATAACCCCACCTTAGCGCAACATCTTTGGATACTGAGGGGCAAGTTAGCATGCCTGATACACCTAATCTGCAAATCTTTGGACTGTTGGAGGAAACCGGAGCACCCGGAGGAAACCCACGCAGACACAGAGAGAAAGTGCAAACTCCACACAGACACCCAAGGCCGGAATTGAACCTGGGTCCCTGGTGCTGTGATGCAGCAGTGCTAACCATTGTGCCACCATGGGATGCCCTCCAGTCCACTGGCACCACATCTCTGGCCAGAGAAGATTTGGAAATTGTTGGGCTGGATTCTCCGTCACTGACTGGCTGTAGCATAATTCCCGATGGGTGCAGAATCCAGCATGGGTATTGATCTGCTCCCGATGCTGCGGTCCCCCACTGGCCGTGGCACTGAGGTTCACAACCTGTGCCAGTCGGAGGATGCAAATAGGTCAAATTCAACCAGTTGCATCCTATTGACGGGCTGGGCACCAGATTCTCCACACCTCTGTGATTCTCCGGATCTTCAGGCCAGGATTCACATGGGTGTGGGTTGCTACAAGTATTTCTCAACTTGGCCCAGATGGGGCTGGGGTACGATTTTAAGGTAGGTGCCCCAAGTCCAGCGGAAGGTCTCCCTCCGCCAACAAAGCAAATGCTGCCCACTCCACACTCCCACCAGATGACCCATCAGTCAACTCCTCACCAGGCGCCCAACCAGAGGCTCCCACCAGAAACACCCCATCAGATTCGCCCATCAGAGACCCCCATCAGTAACCTCCTCCAGGTACCCCCTGTCAGGCCCCTCACCAGACACCCCCAGCAGAAACCCGCACAAGAAAACCCCTGAAGAGACCCATTCAGAGAACCCCAGCAGAGACCCCTACTAGATTCCTCACCAGAGACCCCCACATGGGACCCCAACCAGAGTCTCCCAAAAGAGAGCACCATAACAGAGACTGTCCGCTTCCATCATCCCTGCCTCAAAGCTAAAGAGTAGTCCAGACATAAACAGTGAAAAGAATCATTGCTTTAAATCTCACCTGTCCCCTATAGCTGCTGCCTCAGGGAGCGAAAGCAGCAGCATAACTTCATAGAAAGCCAAGTTCCTGGCCAGTCAGATTGTTACCTTAGGCCTACCTACTCTCGCTAACCTTTCACCCCATTGCTTATCAAGAATCTATCCACCTCTCCCTTATAAATATTCCCAGACTCTGCTTCCACTGCCTTTTGAGGGAGAGACTTCCAGAGACTCACAGCCCTCTGAGTGAAAGAAATTCTCCTCATCTCCCTCTTAAACGGTCAGCCCCTTACTTGTAAACAGTGACCCCTTGGTTCAACATCCTCTCACAAGAGGAGACACGCTATCCATTGCCACCCTGTCAAGACCCCTCAGGATAAGGGGCTGGTTTTGCACAGTGGGCTAAATAGCTGGCTTGTAATGCAGAACAAGCCAGGAGTGCAGGTTCAATTCCCATACCGGCCTCCCCGAACAGGTGCCGGAATGTGGCGACTAGGGGGTTTTGTGACAGTAAGTGATTATTATTATTAACTTATTCTTCTGAACCCCAGCAGATCCAAGCTTTGCCAGTCATAAGACAACCTGCCCATTCCAGGTATGCAAAGTTGATCGGCTTCTTAACCCCATTTACTGGGGTTGGGCAGAATGATCTTTCAGCCCATCATTTTTGTGCTAGCTCTTTGAATCAAATGTCTAATTTAATCGTACTCCCCAGAATTGACTACAGTCACCATCCAAATCAGGCCACTCTTTCGGGTGGCACGTTCCAGATCTGAACAAATCTCAGCGTGAGAAAAACCTCGGGCGATATTCTCCCTTTCAGACAAAGTGGTGACGCTGGGACAGAATCGGTGCATTTTTACAACAGCAAAATTGGCGTCAGTCCCGGAGATATGGGCAGCACGGAGGCGGACAGCAGAGTAGCACATAGGTTAGCACTGTTGCTTCACAGCGCCAGGGTCCCAGGTTCGATTCCCGGCTTGGGTCACTGTCTGTGTGGAGTCTGCACGCTCTCTCCGTGTCTGCGTGGGTTTCCTCCAGGTGCTCCGGTTTCCTCCCACAAGTCCCTAAAGACGTGCTGTTAGGTGAATTCAACCACCCAGCACCGACGCTACGTGAAACATTCGCCGGGGTCGGGATTGACACTTGAGAAGCTGACAGGCTGCAGTTGCATATTATCCCCCCACTCCCCCCACACACTCATTCCAGCCAACAAGATGGCAACACGGGGAGCAGCTACCCGGTTTGTGGACTTGGAGCTAGACGAGAGGTGTGCCACCCTGTACCACCGGGGTGGAAAGGAGGCTGCCACACGCTGCAGTACATCTGGCCTGGGTGCAGGTGGTAGATGCTGTGAGCGCAGTGGGCCCCATCGCCAGCACCAGACAGCAGGGCAGAGAGAACTGCATAACCTCCTCAGGGCGGCCAGGGTGAGTCGGCAGCGCTGTGCCCCTCCCAACTGGAGAGCGACTGGATCCCACCTGCCAGCAGTGTGTGCATTCCCCACCCTGCAGCACAGGCCAGTGCCCATACCTACCGCCGTGGCCTGGCCACGAAGGCCACCAGCTCCCACCACTTTGCTGCATGTGCCCGACTGCCTAACACTCTACACTTTCTGTCTCACTTGTCCGGCAGGAGAAGGTGGCACAAACCAGTCGGGAGAGAGAAAAGGCGGAAAGTGACCACCGGATCTGTGGGACCACACCGCAGCGGAGCAGCGGGGACTGGAAGTGGTCGGTGGGCCCAGAGAGAAAGGGCAGTCGCTGAGGCACATGTTGGCATCGGGAGAGCAAGAGGGACTCCGTTAAGGTTCGGTTCCCCATGGCATGTATGGCACGACCTCCCACACCCCCACCCCCTCCCCGTCACCACAACCTCCCACACCCCCACCCCCTCCCCGCCACCACAACCTCCCACACCCCCACCCCCTCCCCGCCACCACAACCTCCCACACCCCCACCCCCCTCCCCGCCACCACAACCTCCCACACCCCCACCCCCTCCCCGCCACCACAACCTCCCACACCCCCACCCCCTCCCCGCCACCACAACCTCCCACACCCCCACCCCCTCCCCGCCACCACAACCTCCCACACCCCCACCCCCTCCCCGCCACCACAACCTCCCACACCCCACCCCCTCCCCGCCACCACAACCTCCCACACCCCCACCCCCTCCCCGCCACCACAACCTCCCACACCCCCACCCCTCCCCGCCACCACAACCTCCCACACCCCCACCCCCTCCCCGCCACCACAACCTCCCACACCCCACCCCCTCCCGCCACCACAACCTCCCACACCCCACCCCCTCCCCGCCACCACAACCTCCACACCCCCACCCCCTCCCCGCCACCACAACCCCACACCCCCACCCCCTCTCCGCCACCACAACCTCCCACACCCGCACCCCCTCCCCGCCACCACAACCTCCCACACCCCCACCCCCTCCCCGCCACCAACCTCCCACACCCCCACCCCCTCCCCGCCACCACAACATCCCACACCCCCCACCCCCTCCCCGCCACCAAACATCCCACACCCCCACCCCTCCCCGCCACCACCAACCTCCACACCCCCACCCCTCCCCGCCACCACAACCTCCCACAGCCCCCACCCCTCCCCGCCACCACAACCTCCCACACCCCACCCCCTCCCTGCCACAACCTCCCACACCCCCACCCCTCCCCGCCACCACAACCTCCCACAACACCCCCACCCCCTCCCCGCCACCACCAACTCCCACAACCCCCACCCCCTCCCCGCCACCACAACCTCCCACACCCCACCCCCCCTCCCCGCCACCACAACCGCCCCACCTCCAACCCCCTCCCCGCCACCAACAACCTCCCACACACCCACCCCCTCCCCGCCACCACAACACTCTCCCACACCCCCACCCCCGCCCCATCCCCGCCACCACAAACATACCCCACCCCCCTCCCCCCCTACACCTACAACCACCCCCACCCCCTCCCCGCCACCACAACCTCCCAGCACCCCCACCCCTCCACGCCACCACAACCTCCCACACCCCACCCCCTCCCCGCCACCACAACCTCCCACACCCCCACCCCCTCCCCGCCACCACAACCTCCCACCCCCCCCCCCCCCCCGCCACCACAACCTCCCACACCCCCACCCCCTCCCCGCCACCACAACCTCCCACACCCCCCCCTCCCCGCCACCACAACCTCCCACACCCCCCACCCCCTCCCCACCACCACAACCTCCCACACCCCCCCCCCTCCCCGCCACCACAACCTCCCACACCCCCCACCCCCTCCCCGCCACCACAACCTCCCACACCCCCACCCCCTCCCCGCCACCACAACCTCCCACACCCCCACCCCCTCCCCGCCACCACAACCTCCCACCCCCACCCCCTCCCCGCCACCACAACCTCCCACACCCCCCCCCCCCCCCTCCCCGCCACCACAACCTCCCACACCCCCACCCCCTCCCCGCCACCACACCTCCCACACCCCCACCCCCTCCCCGCCACCACAACCTCCCACACCCCCACCCCCTCCCCGCCACAACCTCCCACACCCCCACCCCCTCCCCGCCACCACAACCTCCCACACCCCTACCCCCTCCCCGCCACCACAACCTCCACACCCCACCCCACTCCCCGCCACCGACAAAGGCCATCACCAACACCACCTCCCCGCTCACCAACATCCCAAACGCCCACCCCCTCCCCAGACAACCACAACCTCCACAACACCACCCCCGCCCCACCACCACAACCCTCCACACCCCCACCCCCTCCCGCCACCCACAACCTCAACCCCCACCTCCCTCCCCGCCACCTACAACCTCAACCTCCACCCCCCATCCCCCTCCCCGCCACCACCAAACCTCCCAGCAACAACCACCCCCGACCCCAGCCATCACAAACCATCCACACCCCCACCCCCTCCAGGCGGTGCCACCGACAACATCCCACAAACCACCACCACCGCCCTCCCCGCCACCACAACCTTCGCACACCCCACCCCCTCCCCGCCACCAGCAACCTCCCACACCCCACCACCCCCCAGTCCACCAAACCCCACACCACAACCCCCTCCCCGCCACCACAACCTCCCCACCCCCACCCCCTCCCCGCCACCACAACCTCCCACACCCCCACCCCCTCCCCGCCACCACAACCTCCCACACCCCCACCCCCTCCCATCCACCAAACCTCCCACCACCCACCCCCTCCCACCACACACCCCCACCCCCACCCCCTCCCCGCCACCACAACAGCCCCCACCCCCCCACCCCCCCCCCGCCCCACAACCTCCCACACCCCACCCCCTCCCCGCCACCACAACCTCCCACACCCCCACCCCCTCCCCCACCACAACCTCCCACACCCCCACCCCCTCCCCGCCACCACAACCTCCCACACCCCCCCCCCCCCCCCCCCACCACAACCTCCCACCCCCCCACCCCCCCCCCTCCCCGCCACCACAACCTCCCACACCCCCACCCCCTCCCCTCCACCACACCTCCCCAACACCACCCCCCCCCCCCGCCACCACAACCTCCCACACCCCCCCCCTCCCCGCCACCACAACCATACCCCCACCCCCTCCCCGCCACTACAACCTCCCACACCCCCACCCCCTCCCCGCCACCACAACCTCCCACACACCCACCCCCCTCCCCGCCACCACAACCTCCCACACCCCCCACCCCCTCCCCGCCACCACAACCTCCCACACCCCCACCCCCCCCCCCGCACCACCACAACCTCCCACACCCCCACCCCCTCCCCGCCACCACAACCTCCCACACCCCCCACCCCCTCCCCTCCACCACAACCTCCCACACCCCCCCCCCCCTCCCCCCCACCCACAACCTCCCACACCCCCCCCCCCTCCCCGCCACCACAACCTCCCACACCCCCCACCCCCTCCCCGCCACCACACCTCCCACACCCCCACCCCCTCCCTCCACCACAAACCTCCCCACCCCCACCCCCCCCTCCCCGCCACCACAACCTCCCACAACCCCCACCCCTCCCCGCCCACCACAACCTCCCACCCCCACCCCCTCCCCGCCACCACAACCTCCACACCCCCACCCCCTCCCCGCACCACAACCTCCCACACCCCACCCCCCTCCCCGCCACAACACTAAACCTCACAAACCCCCACCCCCTCCCCGCCACCACAACTCCCACACCCCCACCCCCTCCCCGCCACAACACCTCCCACACCCCCACCCCTCCCCGCCACCACAACCTCCCCACCCCACCCCCTCCCCGGCCACCACACCTCCCACAACCCCCACCCCCTCCCCTCCACCACAACCTCCCACACCCCCACCCCCTCCCCGCCACCCACAACCTCCCACACCCCCACCCCCTCCCCGCCACCACAACCTCCCACACCCCCACCCCCTCCCCGCCACCACCTCCCACCCCCCACCCCCTCCCCGCCACCACAACCTCCCACACCCCACCCCCTCCCCGCCACCACAACCTCCCACACCCCCACCCCCTCCCCGCCACCACAACCTCCCACACCCCCCCCCCCTCCCCGCCACCACAACCTCCCACACCCCCACCCCCTCCCCGCCACCACAACCTCCCACACCCCCACCCC